>NW_027613717.1:0-34705 GCF_965212315.1 Lampetra planeri
GGGTGGTGATAGGGGTAGTGATAGGGGTTGGGGTAGTGATAGGGGTAGTGATAGGGGTTGGGGTAGTGATAGGGGTAGGGGTAGTGATAGGGGTAGTGATAGGGGTAGTGATAGGGGCTGGTGTAGTGATATGGGCTGGGGTAGTGATAGGGGTAGGGGTAGTGATAGGGGTAGGGGTAGTGATAGGGGTAGGGGTAGTGATAGGGGTAGGGGTAGTGATAGGGGTTGGGGTAGTGATAGGGGTAGGGGTAGTGATAGGGGTTGGGGTAGTGATAGGGGTAGGGGTAGTGATAGGGGTAGGGGTAGTGATAGGGGTAGTGATAGGGGTTGGGGTAGTGATAGGGGCTGGGGTAGTGATAGGGGTAGGGGTAGTGATAGGGGTTGGGGTGGTGATAGGGGTTGGGGTGGTGATAGGGGTTGGGATGGTGATAGGGGTAGTGATAGGGGTTGGGGTAGTTATAGGGGTAGTGATAGGGGTTGGGGTGGTGATAGGGGTTGGGGTAGTTATAGGGCTAGTGATAGGGGCTGGGGTAGTGATAGGGGTTGGGGTAGTGATAGGGGTTGGGGTAGTGATAGGGGTTGGGGTAGTGATAGGGGTTGGGGTAGTGATAGGGGCTGGGGTAGTGATAGGGGCTGGGGTGGTGATAGGGGTTGGGGTAGTGATAGGGGTTGGGGTAGTGATAGGGGCTGGGGTAGTGATAGGGGCTGGGGTAGTGATAGGGGTTGTGGTAGTGATAGGGGTTGGGGTAGTGATAGGGGTTGGGGTAGTGATAGGGGTTGGGGTAGTGATAGGGGTAGTGATAGGGGTTGGGGTAGTGATAGGGGCTGGGGTAGTGATAGGGGTTGGGGTAGTGATAGGGGTTGTGGTAGTGATAGGGGTTGGGGTAGTGATAGGGGTTGGGGTAGTGATAGGGGTTGGGGTAGTGATAGGGGTAGTGATAGGGGTTGGGGTAGTGATAGGGGCTGGGGTAGTGATAGGGGTTGGGGTAGTGATAGGGGTTGTGGTAGTGATAGGGGTTGGGGTAGTGATAGGGGTTGGGGTAGTGATAGGGGTTGGGGTAGTGATAGGGGTAGTGTTAGGGGTTTTGGGTAGTGATAGGGGCTGGGGTAGTGATAGGGGTTGGGGTAGTGATAGGGGTTGGGGTAGTGATAGGGGTTGGGGTAGTGATAGGGGCTGGGGTAGTGATAGGGGTTGTGGTAGTGATAGGGGCTGGGGTAGTGATAGGGGTTGGGGTAGTGATAGGGGTTGGGGTAGTGATAGGAACTGGGGTAGTGATAGGGGTTGGGGTAGTGATAGGGGTTGGGGTAGTGATAGGGGTTGGGGTAGTGATAGGGGTTGGGGTAGTGATAGGGGCTGGGATAGTAATAGGGGTAGTGTTAGGAGTTTTGGGTAGTGATAGGGGCTGGGGTAGTGATAGGGGTTGGGGTAGTGATAGGGGTAGGGGTTGTGATAGGGGTAGGGGTTGTGATAGGGGTAGGGGTTGTGATAGGGGTTGGGGTAGTGATGGGGGTAGTGATAGGGGCTGGGGTAGTAATAGGGGTTGGGGTAGTGATAGGGGTTGCAGTAGTGATGGGGGTAGTGATAGGGGTTGGGGTAGTGATAGGGGCTGGGGTAGAAATAGGGGTTGGGGTAGTGATGGGGGTAGTGATAGGGGTTGGGGTTGTGATAGGGGTTGGGGTAGTGATGGGGGTAGTGATAGGGGTTTTGGGTAGTGATAGGGGTTGGGGTAGTGATAGGGGCTGGGGTAGTGATAGGGGCTGGGGTGGTAATAGGGGTTGGGGTAGTGATAGGGGTTGGGGTAGTGATAGGGGTTGGGGTAGTGATAGGGGTTGGGGTAGTGATAGGGGCTGGGGTAGGTATAGGGGTTGGGGTAGTGATGGGGGTAGTGATAGGGGTTTTGGGTAGTGATAGGGGTTGGGGTAGTGATGGGGTAGTGATAGGGGTTGGGGTAGTGATAGGGGTTGGGGTAGTGATAGGGGTTGGGGTAGTGATAGGGGTTGGGGTAGTGATAGGGGCTGGGGTAGTAATAGGGGTTGGGGTAGTGATGGGGGTAGTGATAGGGGTTTTGGGTAGTGATAGGGGTTGGGGTGGTGATAGGGGCTGGGGTAGTGATAGGGGTTGGGGTAGTGATAGGGGCTGGGGTAGTGATAGGGGTTGGGGTAGTGATAGGGGTTGGGGTAGTGATAGGGGTTGGGGTAGTGATAGGGGCTGGGGTAGTGATAGAGGTTGGGGTAGTGATAGGGGCTGGGGTAGTGATGGGGTAGTGATAGGGGTTGGGGAAGTGATAGGGGTTGGGGTAGTGATAGGGGTTGGGGTAGTGATAGGGGTTGGGGTAGTGATAGGGGCTGGGGTAGTAATAGGGGTTGGGGTAGTGATGGGGGTAGTGATAGGGGTTTTGGGTAGTGATAGGGGTTGGGGTAGTGATAGGGGCTGGGGTAGTGATAGGGGTTGGGGTGGTGATAGGGGCTGGGGTAGTGATAGGGGTTGGGGTAGTGATAGGGGTTGGGGTAGTGATGGGGTAGTGATAGGGGTTGGGGTAGTGATAGGGGTTTTGGGTAGTGATAGGGGTTGGGGTAGTGATGGGGGCTGGGGTAGTGATAGGGGTTGGGGTGGTGATAGGGGCTGGGGTAGTGATAGGGGTTGGGGTAGTGATAGGGGTTGGGGTAGTGATGGGGTAGTGATAGGGGTTGGGGTAGTGATAGGGGTTGGGGTAGTGATGGGGTGGTGATAGGGGTGGAGGTTGGCTTGGTCGTAGCTTGGGGGCTGAGACAGGGAGTCGCAGGATTGGGCTGAGGGAGGAACGGAAGCCGGCGATAGTGACGATTGCTTTACGTGCAGTGGGAGTTGGTTCCAGTGAAGGGGATCGAGAAGGAGCATGAGCGAGAGAGCGAGAGACAGAGACGGTGAAGACTGAGAGCGTAGAGGAGGGGATGGGACAGAGTCGAGAGAGAAACGAGGGAAGTACCTCTCTTCATTATTGACAACTTGCAGCTCAGCACACGGCAGATGCCTGCGCAGCGCGACTCACGACCTCCTCTTGATACCAAGATCCAGGATGGTCATCGTGTCAATACGCCGCTTCTCGGTGGCAGCTCCAACAGTCTGGAACGATATCCCTCTGCACATTCGCAGCATCACCTCAATCGCCTCCTTCAAGAGAGACTTAAAAACTCACCTCTACAATCACGCTTTTGAGCGACTCTGAGCTTGGCTCCGCGCCTCTGAGTTGCGGCCACTACGTTTGCAAATTTGCGCGCGTTACAAATTGAACTATTATTATTATTAGGAGGCATTTTTCGACTCGAGTGATGAATTTAAAACAGACGGCGAAAGTGCACAGGGAGCCAGTAGAGTGGGGGGACGGAGATCGGAAGGGTGGGATTTGTGGCGGGTGAAAGGGAGAGATTAAAAAATTAACCCGTAAAAACAAAGTTTTTCACTATAAATCCTTTATATGCGTGTTCAATGGGCCACAACCCAGCCCACATTGGTCTTTGAAACGGGCGGCTAGAGTCCTCTCGTCCTCTGGCTTGAGATGGCTGCCACCTATGGGTCAGATGATTGCCTGCCACCATTATGCAATTGGTAATTAAATATAAAAAAAAATGTACCTAAAAAGTGTAAAATTTTGGAAAAAAAATTTCACGAAAAGAAATTGTCACGCACAACGAGTCTGTGTGCAAAATGTCAGCTCGATTGGATCACGAGAAGTGGGTTAAAAACGACCAAAGATTTGCACGGTCGTAAGCGCGCAAGCAAGTGAACTTAATATAAAGGATTTAAAAATGATTCGGGACGAAGCATTTTGTGTCAGTTGTTGTAGATGAATGAATGCGTGGGCTGGAAGGACGAGAAGAAGAGCGTTGCGGGCTTTTGTTTTTCACTCTTCTTACGAGAATGCAAAACACCGTGAGGGCCTGAGTGTGCGAGATGATGAGAGTTCGGTAATTTGTCGAGCGGAGCTCAGATGCATTTTCATCGGCTGCGTTTTTCACCACTCAATGTTAAGCGTCTGCAATTGTAGAGTCGTGGTAAGTTGTGTCTAATGGTTACCTGGCTGGGTGACACTGGTTATAAGTGCTTGACTCACGCGGTCAGGAAGGTTTTGAGTTCACATCCTGGTTAGGAATCAACGCTTCTCGCAATGTTCCCGGGAGTGAGCGAGCGCCACTTTGTGGTACGAAAAACAAAGTGAGTGTGCTATGGATGGACTGGCACTTGCCATAACAATGAGGAATTTTCACCACTTGCTGAGGGCCACCAAATGAAATAATTGCCACCACATTGCAACTCGCTTGAGCATCAAAACACCGACCTTTGTCTTCTTTGGGTCTATCGGTGAAGTCACATAGATAGTTTCAAATTAATAAAATTTAAATCAACAAAAAAACTACTCATTTGAACCCATCTACGTGACTTTACCGAAAGACCCAAAGAATATCAATTCCTGCAGTCACGAAAGCTTTAAGTCAAGAACTGACCTTCGTCTATTTGGTATCGCTTGTGTTCATGTCGTGTTCAGTATTGAGTATTGTTTGTGATTAATGATTGACATGGGGTGCCATCGTCGCAAGTATACAGGAGGTCGTGGCTTCGATCCCGATATATTTGGAGTATGGATGTTCTCCCCCTGGTCGCGTGGATTTTTCTCGGGGACCTCCGGTTTTCCCCTCCACATTTAGAACCACCATCGTCACGCCTTCACAGGGTATTTGTCTGCCATAAATGTCCACGTGATAAGCCACTTCGTTGAGCTATCATTTGTAATAGCCAAGTCGCTTTAAAAAAAAAACCTATATAGCCTCAGTGGGCATTACCTGTTAAAAAGAGTTTAGTTTGTAAAGATAACGGCAGTTGTACCACTTTTTGACGCAGTATTCTAAGTGTGTGTTTTGACATTCGTATCCCTCTGGACGGTGCTGTATTCGTATAGAGATAGCAAATAAAATTAAGGAATTTAACGCGTATCCATTGCGTGCATTCTAAGAACACGGACAGATACGTACAACACCACACGTGCCTCGGGTACACGTCTGACCTAACAAACCCGATCGGCCTCGTTCCACATCTGATCAAGCGAAGTCATCAGTCTCACTAAACGATGTCGCCGGACATGGGGGTCGTGGTTGGCACATCGATTTGCGATCCCGGGGTCACCGGTCCATCTCCCTGGCAGGGGAGTGAATATCGTGGGCACGTGTCCACCCCCAGCACCATGAATGGCGAGTCAATTGGGTGGTCACGTGGTGTGGGGTAAAGTGTGGATTTACTCGCATCTCTTCCAACACGTCTGAACAGCGTGGAAGAGTAGGCCAAATACATCCCTAACGTTTAACAGTACTCTCTTTATTGTCAGCCAACACTGGTATAAACATAGGCATTTTCGTTTTCCTTTCCTATTATGCACATCCCCAGTGACTTGCGCACAAGCACGTCGTTGACCACGACCACCTCGTCCCTCTGTTAGCCCCGCCCCCCCCGCTCTCGATTCGTTCCATTCATTGGCTACCACATTCTGATAAGCCCCTCCCCTTAACTGGTACTTAAGAACTTACATCCTGAATCCCTCCTTCACTTGATGCAGCAAATCTGGCTGTGACGGTCCCACCTGGTGACGGAAACTTGTGTTGCCTCCGAAACGTCGTGATTTTTATTTTTTTATTTTATTTGTATTAATTTTTATTTCATTTTTTACCTACGTGACTTTACCGAAAGAACTAAGAGTATGAATCATTGCAGTCACGAAAGCTTCAAATCTAGAACACATACACCCCCTCTGGAGGGTCTTTGGAGCCCCCCTTTTAAACGGAGGCCACTCCGCTGGCAGTGGCGCAGGCGAGGAATGAAGCGGAGAGCTCCGCTGTGACCTCTTGCAGGTGATTGTCCACGGGGTAACCATGGGGACGAGTCGAGTGGAGCAGCAACGTACCCTCCGGAAGCAGCCGTAGTCGAGATTGAGACGAGGAGATGATGGCTGTCACGGGCAGGACGTTTAGGGTTCATCGCCTGACCCGAGCCTTAACCATGGCAACTACACGCAGTATTTCATGCTCGGCATATGACAGAACCACACAATATGATAATTGTTTTTTTACCCTTTTATCTGGCAACAAAACTGACACTTTTTTTACAAGGAGTCATGTTTGCATAGACCACAATACCTGCAGTCATAATGCAAACAAAAAACATAACTCTGATAATGTATGCACTGTCCTTGAAGTTGATTGGTCCACACCCGAGACAGCTTTCCTTAGAGCCTAGTCTCAAATGGGTTGGACCAGATGACGCCAAAAGGCGCACAACTCAAAGACAATGCACCATCAGAGTATGAGAGCTCGGGGTAAGCATTTACACCATTGGAACCTCATTTGCCAGTAAAAAATATGACAATTGTTTTTTTACCCTTTTATCTGGCAACAAAACTGACACCTTTTTTTGTTGCCAGATAAAAGGGTAAAAAAATAATTATCATATTTTTTACTGGCAAATGAGATTCTAATGGAGTACCACACAACGCCCTAAACATATATCCACCACGTACCGATAACGTACTTAAAAATCACTCGTACAAAACATCCAACTTGCCAAACACGCAGAGTCTACACCACACGCAGAGTGTACACCACAATCGGTGCGTCTTGTGCACGCAATGCAACCCGTGCACAAGACCCCATCACGCACCCCACACAGCGACATCGCAATGCTCATTGCGTACGGGACGCGGTGACGAGGGCGGGGGTTGAGTGACGGTGGCGTCTATCACGTGACCTCGGAGGCCACGTGCAGCCTTGGAAACTCGCTGGCAGGTGAGAGGGCGGTTCCACAAGTCAATGCTGCTGCTGCTTCGACACGGTGTCAAGGGGCCGTCCATAAATGACGTCACGCGATTTTGGACTATTTGACCCCCTCCCCCCCCCCCCTAGTCACACGGCGTCACAAAAAGTCAGACCCCCCCCTCAAATATGACGTCACAAAGATCTGCCCCCCCCCCCCCCCAAAAAAAAAATAAAGCACGCTTCAAATCGCTTTAAACTATTGTCATTGTGGTGCGTATTTAATGTGGCGCTGCACTCTGATGTTGTAGGAGAAAACATTTATTAAAAAGTCTATTTAATTAAGCAGAACGTGTTGTCCATATTTATTTAAAGTTGCGCATTTTGATGTGACGTCACATTTCTCAACCCCCCCCCCCCTCGTCACCCTTCGTCACAAATGTCTGACCCCCCCCCCCCAGGTGCGTGACGTCATTTATGGACGGCCCCCTAGGAGATGTTATCTGCCTCGCCAGGTATGCAGGAGGAGGTGAGTTCGATCCCGACCCCTGAAGCCTGCTGCTGTGTATTTGGAGTTTTCGTGCCCATCTCCTCGTGGTCGCCTGGATTTCTCTCCGGGTCCTCCGGTTTTCCCCTTACAGGTTTAAAAACAAACGCGTTTTAGAGTACTCTTTGTTTTTTTAGGTAAAGTCACGTAGGTAAAAAATAAATAAATTAAAACAACTAAATTAAATCACGACGTTTCGGGCACACTTAAGTGTAATAAAGAATACATCACCGATTGGTCAAAGTCCCAATGCAGAATGCGTTTGTAAACTAGTCTCAAGACTCCAGTGAGAATTATCTTAATAACTAATAATCATAATCAACAATAAACAATCATCCATAGTAGAGGCTTTTTTGGGTTAGATCGCGTTAATATGTAAATGTGTCGTTATAACCCGCCACCACCCGAAACAGCCAACTAGTAAGGGTTGTCACGTAAACAGAACGTGCCAATTCGTCACTAGTACAGCACTAGTGTGTAGTGAAGTGTATAGTGTAGTATACTAGTACAGCGGTGTTGAAGAGCCAAGCCTGATGAAGCTAGTGACTGTCGCCTGATGAAGCTAGTTGTAATCACTGGCGAAACGTCGTACTCAGATTGTAAATGTCGTGGCTTGGCTCTCCAACACACCGGTGTGCTGTACAAGTATACTACACTATACACTACACTACTATACACTACACTATACACTACACTACTATACACTACACTATACACTACACAATACACTACTATACACTACACTATTCACTACTATACACTACACTAATATACACAACACTATACACTACTATACCACTACACTACTATACACTACACTATACACTACTATACCATTACACTACTATACACGACACTATACACTACACTATACACTACACTTTACACTACACTACTACACACTAGTGCTGTACTAGTGACGAATTGGCCACGTTCTGTTTACGTGACAACCCTTACTCGTTGGCTGTGTCGGGTGGTGGCGGGTTTTAACGTCACATTTATATATTTACACGATCCAACCCAAAAAAAACCTCTTATGGATGATATTTCTCGCGAAAGCCTACGTGTTAATCCAATAAACAATCACAGGCATCATAATACAAATTTGTAAAGTGCGTGCCGTGAATAGAAATCAGGACATGAACAGAACCAGCGGGGTAAACGGCCCGGGCTGGGTGGTGAAGGCCAATTTAAAGAGGTGAGTTTTCAAAACCAACCTTCTGTATCTATCCAACAACTCTGATTGTTGTATTAGCAAAGGTGACGCGCTCCGAAGCTTGGGAGACACGCAGTGGCACAAGCCCGAACACGCCAACAAATGACCTCTGACCCGTTCTCCAGATCGAGGTCGTGGCACAAGCGGAGCGGAAGTCACTTTTACTCCAGATTTGAAGCTTTCGTGACTGCAAGGATTCATATTCTTAGGTTTTTTCGGTAAAGTCACGTAGGTAAAAAATTTAAATTAATAAAAGTAAAATTAAAATAAAATCACTTTTACTCTTTAAACTATTTTTTATTTTACCAGGTAAGGCCCACGGAGCTTTTTCAGTGGTGACCTGGCTATCACAAATGATAGCTCAACGAAGCGGCTTATCGTGTGGAAACTTACAGCAGCCAAATGCTCTGAGCGCATGTTTCTAAACGTGGAGGTAAAAACCGGAGGACCCGGAGAAAAATCCACGCCGCCACGGGGAGAACACGTAAACCTCCAAATATACAGCAGCAGCCGTCAGGGTCGGGATCGAACCCACGACCTCCTGCATAACAGGGGCGTACGGTCATGCTCCAATGAGAATAGCTGTTACCAAAAGTAAAAAAACAACAAAATAAAAATTAATATTTTTCCACTAATCTGTGTTATGTAATTTCTGTACGATTCCAATCATTTTTATTCAAAATCGCCAAATTTGCGGAGCTCTGCTGCAAATACAGGGAGAGACGAGAGGTGAGGCAGCGACGAACTCAGCCTCCCCTCTGATTGCGTAACGCCTCAAAAACTGGATGGAGCGCGGGCAATAAGCACGTGCCTGTTACTATCTCTGTATGTCAAAGTAATGATTACATTTGTGACATTTTGACTATAAAAATTATTGGAATCATAAAAAAATGACATAACACAGATCAATGGAAAAATCTTAATTTCTATTGTATTTATTTACTTTTCGTAACAGCTATTATCATTGGAGTATGACAAATGAGGCTCCGCCTCCCCTGACCGCACGTCCCTGCTGCATACTAGGCGAGGCAGACAACTTCTCCTAGCCACCGTGGCGAAGCAGCAGCATCAGCAGCATTGACTGGTGGAACCGCCCTCTCACCTGCCAGCGAGTTTCCAAGGCTGCACGTGGCCTCGGAGGTCACGTGATAGAAGCCGCCGTCACTCAGCGCCCGCACTCGTCACCGCGTCCCGTACGCAATGCGCACTGCGATGTCGCTGTGTGGGGTGCGTGATGGGGTCTTGTGCACGGGTCGCATTGCGTGCACAAGACGCACCGGTGTGGTGTAAGTCGAGGGCAACGATCACCTGTAAGCTTCCTAGATGTTCGTCTCACCATCGATAGACTTGACGATTATTTTTGTAAAAATATTGTTTGCCAATCAGCAGAACAGCTGGAAGTTGGCGGCTGGCATAATTCACTTTCGTTCCAAATGCGTGTACTAAAAACAAAGGTCCCCCGTATAGCCTTAACAAACTTGTTGGGGAAGGTGCTGTTAGCGTATCGCCGATGAAGGTTGGCAGGGCACACGAGGGGGTGGGTGGCCAGCACCACGCCCGGCCGCCTTTGTCTCCCCAGTGGCGATGTTTACACACCGCACCAGGTCAATCATTTGAGGCCGAGTCGCCCTAGGGGAGGCGCAGGACCGGTTCAGATAATCGTCGCTGGTTCCAGCGCGCTAACCGCTACACCACCGCTCCCGTGTCTACGACACACACACACATCCGTACGCGTGGGTGAATTCCACACAAATCAAACGCACGGCACAAGTGACGTGAGTTCATCTCAATATGAAATCGTTACTTGTTCAGCAATATCCTCAAGGAATTACTCATCCAATCGTCCCAATCGTGAGCAATAGAATCCACACATTCGATGGCTAAAGTGCAATTCTATAAGCATAAACACGTGGCTTGCGTGCATTACACAATCGCACCAGGAGCATGTTTTCGTCGCAGCCGCCATCCCGCGACGTCAATTCCTTCGACACACCGTGGCGGACACGAGCGGTGTGACACCACAAAGCTACGTCGGGGCCACTCAATGACAATCCACGCAGGGCGTGCCAGCGTGACGCGCAGCCACACTCACGTCTCGTTTGTTCGTGACACGCTCACGTCCAGTCACCCCTTTTCACTTCGTGAACGAGGCAATAGGAGACTGTCACTCAAGACTCGTGATTACAGCGGCGTGGACGTATCGCTACTGCTGCTGCTACTGCTGCTGTCGTAGCGTGGTGTCGTAGCGTGCTGTCGTAGCGTGGTGTCGTAGCGTGGTGTCGTAGCGTGCTGTCGTAGCGTGGTGTCGGAGCGTGCTGTCGTAGCGTGCTGTCGTAGCGTGCTGTCGGAGCGTGCTGTCGTAGCGTGGCGTCGTAGCGTGCTGTCGTAGCTTGCTGTCGTAGCGTGGTGTCGTAGCGTGGTGTCGTAGCGTGCTGTCGTAGCGTGCTGTCGTAGCGTGGTGTCGTAGCGTGCTGTCGTAGCGTGCTGTCGTAGCGTGCTGTCGTAGCGTGCTGTCGTAGCGTGGCGTCGTAGCGTGCTGTCGTAGCGTGCTGTCGTAGCGTGCTGTCGTAGCGTGGCGTCGTAGCGTGCTGTCGTAGCGTGGCGTCGTAGCGTGCTGTCGTAGCGTGGTGTCGTAGCGTGGCGTCGTAGCGTGCTGTCGTAGCGTGGCGTCGTAGCGTGCTGTCGTAGCGTGGCGTCGTAGCGTGCTGTCGTAGCGTGCTGTCGTAGCGTGGCGTCGTAGCGTGCTGTCGTAGCGTGCTGTCGTAGCGTGCTGTCGTAGCGTGGCGTCGTAGCGTGCTGTCGTAGCGTGGTGTAGTAGCGTGGTGTCGTAGCGTGGTGTAGTAGCGTGCTGTCGTAGCGTGCTGTCGTAGCGTGGTGTCGTAGCGTGGTGTAGTAGCGTGCTGTCGTAGCGTGCTGTCGGAGCGTGGTTTCGTAGCGTGGTGTAGTAGCGTGGTGTCGTAGCGTGGTGTAGTAGCGTGCTGTCGTAGCGTGCTGTCGGAGCGTGCTGTCGTAGCGTGGGTTTCTTTGCTGTGCATTCAGGGCCGTGCCGCTGTGAGCGACACCGCCGCCCCACAGAGCCCTTGACCTTTCACTCCCCGTGCTGAGAGCACCACGAAGACATTGGGCCAATAGCAACAACAGCGAGAAAGAGAGAGAGCGAGCGACTTTTTTTGACTGAAAATAAAATGTATTGCTTTTAAGAAGCGTCAATGCCAGCAACTAGTGACAGTACAACTCGTACGAAGCGGAAATGTCAACAACAAAAAGGTGTTCGTCACGCATAAGCGAGCATCATCTCTGACAGAGGGGGTGGGGTGGGAATTAGAACGCGTAGTGAAGTGCATTATTTACAATTGTACATAGGGCGTCCCCGGTGACCCCCCCCCCCCCATTTCTTTATGACCGTAGTACGAGTGTTCCAGCTTTAGCCATGCTTTCACGAGGGCCTTCAGCATCGCCAGTGCCCCACAGTCACGACTGTCGCCTTCCACTCTTTGCCTCGTGGTTTTACAGATCGCCAGTTCTGCCTGGGCGCACACAAAGTAAGCTGCGTCGTGTCTGTTGCCGCTCGTCACGGCCGCTCCGTACACGAGTGCACTCTCATAGAAAATGGATGTCCAGCCTCCTGAAAACTTGTGCTAAGAAGCGGAACGTTGGGTCAAGCTGTTTGCACTTAAGGTATTGGCGGCCGAGATCGTCTTTCAGTCGGCAAAACGCACACAGGTGTCCAGGAGTTCCTGGTGAGGCTCTGCTGACCCACACAGCCGAGGGCACAGTCCAGTGCGCCAATCTCCACTGGAGGTCGCCACAGCGTTTTGCAGTGGGGGGCTTGTACATGCCACGCCGCTGGGGGCCAGGATCCATCAATGGGGAGAAATATTATCTCCATTTTGTGTCTGGTAATTTCTCCAGGTCCTGAAAATGCAGCACTTTTACACAGTGAGTGTACAGCTCTTTTTTGTGAGCTTCCCTCAATGAGACGTCTTTGCATCTCTCCATTTTCAAGGGCTGTCCCCTGTCCTTGCGATCAGAGGTGGCGGCGCAGGAGAAAGTCATTTGTAGGAAGGAGCGTCCACCGCTGTCGTCCGGCATCTCCAACTTCAATCCCAGTTTCTGCAGCGTCCTCAGGGCCTCCCACAGCAGCTTCTCCCCGGCGAGCACGGAGCCAAGTTCGGCCGCTTCGGAGACCACCAGAGCTGGCCGCCACCTCCGCTGGCGAGCGTCCACCAGGTCGCTGACCCGACTCACTCCCGCGGCAACAAGCCGCAAGGCCCCAGGGCGTTTTCTCTCTTTAGGCCTTGAAAGAGGTTGCTTGCGAACAGCGGTTCCTTTAGGAAAAGTTTTGGGTCGTAGTGTGCAGGCGCCCTCTCTCACTCAAAACTACGCTACGCATACAACAGGACGCGGTGGCACATTGGCAGCGGTGACTGGTCGACCAGCCCCAGATCTGTCAGGAAGAGCTCGCATCCGTTACCCAGTTCCCCGGCCTGTCTCAGCAAAGCGAGGGCCAGCGACTTCCAGTAGGCACTTTATTTCCAGGAGCTTGAAAGTCATCACTTTGCTGGCGATGCTCACCTCCACTGGCAAGCAGAGAACACCAGGCCTCTGCCAGTGTTTTCCGTGGGCGAAAGCCTTCTGCACCTTTGTCAACAATCAGTCTGGGGGGTGGAGAACTTTGGCCTCATGCCACAGCATAGACGATGCCAGGTTGTTGACAATGAGGACCAGTCTCCTGTAAGACATCTGGGGAGCAAAACGGGCCCAACCCTGTAATTTTCTTTCAATTTTTTTCTGCCACGTCAGCCCATTTTTTTAATCTACAGTGGCTGGGTTCCTCAGGTATACTCCCAGGTACTTGGTACCCTCGGTTCTCCACGTTACGCCCCCCCCCCCCTGGATGCTTTAAGGTGCGTACTTGCACAGTGGCCCCAGACAGAGCGCCTCGCACTTTGCCCAGTTCACCTTTGCAGAGGAAGCGCTCTCGTGCAGGCCGACTGCTCTGTGTAGTGGCGTCACGTCCTGCGTGTTATTAATCACGACGCACACATCGTCGGCATATGCGGAGACCCCGACTGATGCATTTTCAGGCCCGGGGACCTAGAAACCAGACAGAGTCCGTTTTAGCTGTAGTATGAGCGGCTCAATGCACAATGCATAGAGCAGCCCCAAAAGTGGACATCCCTGCCTGACACGTCTCGTGACTGTAAGAGGGGCACGGAGTCGGTTATTTATCTTCGGGAGACTGGATGTATTCATGTAGAGGAGTTTTACATACGCGATGAACCCCTGGCCAAACCCAAAGGATTTTAGCGTCGCATACAGGTAGCCATGGCTGACACGGTCGAATACTTTCTCCTAGTCAAGGAAGAGGAGGCCAGAGTCCAGTCCATGGGTGGCAGCCAGGTCAACCATGTCCCTGACCACACTGATATTGTTGCGTATTGGCCACCCGGGGATACAATAGGATTGCTCTGGCTGGATGAGTTTCCCCGCCGCACCTTGCAAGCGGTTCAAAGCTTTAGCGACAATTTTGTAGTCCGTGTATAGCACGGACACCGGTCGCCAGTTCGTAATGAGGCGCAAGTCCCCCTTTTTGGGCAACAGAGTAACCAGTGCTCGCCTGCAACTCTGCGGCAACTCACCCGTTTGCAGACTCTCGTTTAGCACTTCCAATAAGGAAGGGCCGAACTCATCCCAAAAGGCTTTAATGAACTCGGCTGGGAGGCCGTCAATCCCTGGCACCTTTCCAGCAGCAAGTCCCCTTACCGCAGTCTCCAGTTCTTGGAGGGTAATCTGCCCTTCCAGCTGCTCCATCTCAGAGGTACTCAGTGTAGGAACACAGTCCAACAATTCCCCAAGAGCTTCCCTCTGGATGCTTTCCACGGTGAACAGTTTTGTGTAAAAACCCTTAGCGATGTTTTCATCGCTTGTGTGGGCTTCACCATTTGAGGCCTGTAGACAGAGTATGAGGTTCTTTGTTTTTGCTGGCTAAATAAATATTTGGTTGGTGCGTCCATTTTTAACATATGCTGCATCCTTAGATTGACGAAAGCCTTATAGGCTTACTCTTTGGTTCTTTCGGTAAAGTCACGTAGAAAGAAAATCAATTAAAATAATAGAATAGGTAATTTCGATTGCAACACAAGCAATCGTCATCAGGTACAAAACAAACCTAGTAAACTAAGAAATACAATGCAATACAACACAGTCAGCTAACACAACAGTCAACACCCTACCTGGTTGATTACGTTCTTCCAAAGATTGCTAAATTTGAGAGACAAAACACAGATACGGAGACACACAGACAGACACACAAGCAGAGAGAGACAACGCAGAGAGACACACAGAGACACACATAGACACACAACACCTCTGTGTCGAGGCCTTAAAATAGAGAGAGAGGGGGGGGGGCAGAGAGAGAGATGGGGGTGCTGGAACAGAGTAGTTAGCATGTCAATGGGAGAGCTGTGTGGAAATCCACCCTTCGGCGGCCGGGGAGAGGAAGACCAATACAAGCCTGGTAAATTTTAGAGAGAGAGAAATAGGAAGTTTGAGAAAACGAACTTAGCAAAAAAAAGGTAGGGTGTTGACTTTTGTGTTAGCTGACTCTCTGTGTTGTATTGCATTGTATTTCTAAGCTTATTAGGTTTGTTTTCTGATGACGATTGCTTGTGTTGCAATAGAAACGTCGTATTCTATTCTTTGACTTATTTTCTTTCTACGTGACTTTACCGAAAGAACCAAAGAGTAATTCCTGCAGTCACGAAAGCTTCAAATCAAGTTTGAACCACCTTATAGGCTTCTTGGTCTGACACCGATCTTGTTTACCGTTGTTTTTCCAGGAGCGAGTCATAGCTTTTGTAATTTTTGGGCGAGCCCAGCTCTGCCTCTAGCACCAGCAGCTCATTCTGCAGCCACTCTACCCGCTCTCTCAGAGCTGCGGCATGCTGGCTCAAGTTTTTCTAGCAGAGTGTCCCTATCTGCACCTTCCCATTATACCATCATTGTTGGAGAGAGCTGAAAGTATCGATTTAAAGCTTTCGTGACTGCAGTGATTCATCTTCTTGGTTCTTTCGGTAAAGTCACGTAGAAGGGAAGTAATAAAATAATAAAAATAAAACATAATAAAATATTTTATTATGGTTTAATAATAAAATATTTTATTATGTTTTAATAATACAATATTTTATTATGTTTTGTTTTTATTATTTTACTACTTCCCTTCTACGTGACTTTACCGAAAGAACCAATAAGAAGAGCTGAAAGTACTTTTGGATGTTCGCCAAACCTTCCACAAGGCTATGGAGGACCTCTGGAAGTCCTCATTTTCTAAGAGTTGCACATAGAACCGCCAGTAGGGACTGCGTTGCTCAAAAAGGGGGAGTTGTATGTGCACTAAAACCAGGTGATGATCGGAGAACCTGGACGGTTATTTTGTTAATCGTTAGCTTGTTAATCTAAGTTTAAGAATCTCAAACTATTTGAGATTCGTTATACCTCGTTTCTTGTGCACGCCACCTGTTGCTGTAGCACAGAGTTGCTGTGAGTACAGTGCGCAGTACATCTACGACCATAAAACCGCTTGGAACACTATTAATCACTTTGCAGTTAGTGCCACCTGCTATTAGTTAATTTTTTCTTCACACACTGCGTTTTTCTGGCCCCATCCACGTGTGTGCAAGGTCTATCAGTTGCATTTATTTAACGATAAATACATTGATGTAATATATTTGTTTAATAAATAAATTTATTTAAAACTTAAATCAATTTAGTTATTTAAAATATTTATTTTTATCGACACAGATTAAATGTATTTTTTTTATTTATCAATAAAAAGGTTATTTTTAAAATACATTTATTTTAATTTTTATTTATATATATATGTATATTTTTAACGAGGAATATTTATTGATCCTCCGTTTACATTCTCGAGGGGAGCTCTGCCTAAAAGTGCAACACCACACGACGTGGAAACCACCACAGTCAGGCAGGGTTTGAGGGTAGGAGGAACGTCGTGATTTAATTTATTTTATACCTACGTGACTTCACCGAAAGAACCAAAGACCATCTTCTTGGTTCTTTCGGTAAAGTCACGTATAAGGGAAATAATAAAATAATAAAAATAACACATAATAAAATAATTCTCACGACGTTTCGTTGCGTTGTGGCCGAAACGTCGTGAGAATTATTTTATTATGTTTTATTTTTATTATTTTATTATTTCCCTTCTACGTGACTTTACCGAAAGAACCAAGAAGATGAATCCCTGCAGTCACGAAAGCTTTACATCGAAACCAAAGAGTATTTACGCCCTGGCTTTAGAGCCTTTGCTGAGTCTCATCAGGAGGAGACTCAGTGGCCTGGTGCTCAGGGAACCAAGCGTAAGGTTGGTCCTCACGGCATACGCTGACGACATCCTCCTCATCCTGCACTCCCTGGATGATGTCGCCCTACTGCACGAGTGCCAGGTGATCTTTTAGAAGGCCTCCTCATCAAAAATGAACTGGCAAAAGTGCAGCAGCTCCTGGTTGGGGATTGGGACACGACCCAGTGTCCCGAGAAGGCAAAAGCCATCAATTGGAGCACAACATCGCTGCTGCTGCACCACCTGGGGGTGTTCCTGGGCAAAGGAACTGGGTCGAGCCGGAGGAGAAGGTGAAGGAGCGGCTGGGCACCTGGAGTCGCCTGTGCAAATTCCTCACCTTCAGGACAAAGACGTTGGTGGTGAACCAGCTGGTGACATAAATGCTGTGGCACCGACTCTTCTCCCTGCACCCCCCCCACCCCCCCCTCCCCATGTGCCTCGTCAATGCAATACTGAACCGGGTCCTCGACTTCTTCTGGTCGGGCGGAGGACACCGGGTCACGGCTGGGGTCCTGGCCCTGCCACTGGACGAGGGCGGTCACGTGCTGGTGTGCGTGCGGAGTCAGCTGGCCACCTTTCGACTGCTGGCTGCGCTAAAATGTTCCTGCACGCCGCCCCTGCACCAGCCTGAAGTGTCATGACCTCCTTCCTCCTGGAGCAGCTGGGGGATCTGCAGTGCACCAAACAGCTGTTCTACATGGACCTTCAGGGCCTCCCACTGCGACAGCTGCTACCCTTCTACAGGAGCGTCCGGCAGACATGGAGCTCTCTTGTTGTCAGGAGGTTGAACCAGCCACGATCGGCTGAGGATTTGGTTTTAGAACCGATCCTCTGGAACCCGCATCCACCACCACCACCACCCCCGGCATGGAGAGGCGCCTCGCCAATGCGCATCTCACCAGGATGGGAAATCTGGTGGAGCCCAGAATACGGGGCCGGTGGCTCGGACCGGCCGAGATGTCCGCAAAGACGAGGCTGCAGTCGCTCCGGGTGGCTGCCCGGATCCTGGCCAAAGCCAAGGAGACCTTCTCAGCGGCAGTGGGGAGAACGCCCCCCATCAGCATCGGGGATAATGAGGCCCCTCTCGGTCCTCCTCCACCAGAGCTCTTCGTCTTGCCCCTGAGTCGCCACTGCCGACAAATGAAGGCAGATCACGACCTGTGCCGGCTGGGAGACCTATCGGAGGTGGCCTTCGCAAACACAAAAAGAAAGGTGCTCTACTCCTACATGGTCCAGTTTCACCAACAGGACACTTGAGAAGCCACAAGGACCATGTCTGGAGGAAAGCCCTGTTCTGCGTCTCTCCGGAGAGGCCTCTCTGGAGGGAACTTTATTCTGGCGCGACGTACAACCGCATCAGCGAGCTCAGCTGGAGCAACGCCCACAGCACCGTCACCACCAACGCCTCCCTGGCACGCTTCACCGACACGGCCCTGGAGTGCCGGTTCTGCAGTAAAGTGTAAACAGTAGCGCACCAATAAGTGGAGTGCAAGAGCCTGGACTCGCTGTTCAAGGTCCTACGCAACATCCTCCTAAGGTTCAGCCTCCATTTCTCCCCGACGGTCCTCATCTTTGGACACCTGAAAGGCGACGGATCTCAACATCTTCAGGGGCTGGTCAACGTACTAGTCGGCTACGTCAAGCTCGCCATATTACAGGGGGAGGAAGGTGGTCGTGGAAAAAAATCGTCCGGCCAGCAGCCTGGGCATCTTCCGGACTCTGGTCGGTGCCAGGGTGTGGCTGGTGTTTCGGCATGCACAGCTAACCCACGCCGTGACGGCCTTCAAGGAGCAGTGGGCGCTGGAGGAGGCCGTGTGCTCGGTGGCAGAAATGGAGAGCTGTGCATGGAGATACGAGCTACCGTCGGAAGCCATAGGACTGCGAGGAGTTTTTTTTTCGATTTAAAGCTTTCGTGACTGCAGGGATTCATATTCTTGGTTCTTTCGGTAAAGTCACGTAGAATGGAAATAATAAAATAATAAAAATAAAACATAATAATTTGTTTTTATTAATTCTCACGACGTTTCGGCCACAACGCAAGCAGCCGTCCTCAGGTGAAGAACAGGTCTGTCAGAAAGACAGCGTCTGAATGAACACCACCAGGCTTGGCAGCGTATATTGAAACTGGGTTGGAGGGGGAAGAGCGCCTTGACAAAGGAATTTGCATATCAATAGGAATTTAGCATATTTATGGGAAATACAGGTATGTGATTAGTACTACTTATGCCCGTGCATTATGCAGGATTAGCAGCATCAAAGGGAGGGGATATGGGAAATGCAGGTATGTGATTAGTACTACTTATGCCCGTGCCTTATGCAGGATTAGCAGCATCAAAGCGAGGAGTGCCGTGTGGAAATGCGGCATTTGTCGTAGTAAAATATTGTTGTTGTTTCACAATGGGAAAACACATAAAGCAAAGGGGAAAAAAAAGCGACATGATGAACGAAGCAAAGTGCCGACTAAACCGAGCATCTTCTTGCTTCCTCTGATCGTAAAAAAGAGCGAGAGAGAGAGAGAGAGCGAGCGAGCTGCTACAGAGCCATCCATGGCATTAAATTCAGGGAGTAAAATGTAATTAAACAGGGGTTGTTTTTTTTCGGACAGCACTGGAAAGAGCGTTTCCAATTTCGTCAGTGACATGCAGACGGTGCAACGATGAACAATGAACGCCCTCTTTCATGTCACTCAATGTGACACGTGTGCGGGCGTGCGGCGTGACTCGAGTGTCAATTTGTACATCTGCGTATGAATATTATTGTTGCTGTGCAATACTCGCCATTAAATAATTACAGATTCGCTTTCAGGTTGCAGCGACTGGTTTTGTTTTTGTAATCCTCAAAGGCCTTGGCCCTGCCTCCCACCTCTCTCGTCTCGCTCGACTCCTGGCCACGTTGCCTTCGCTGCAACACCAAACCGAGGCCTCCTACTCCCCGACAAAGCCACCCACAGCCATCGACGCTGGTTGCATGGGAGGAGATCATTGCAACGCTGCAGAGGATCAGCATGGCCCCCTGCACAAAGATGACACGGAACCTGGTGAAGCGTTCTCCCCTTCTGCTCCTGGGGTGTGGAATCCACATCCGACTCTTCCGCTGCTGCGACCCTTGTCGAATTGACGACTGTAATTCCTCGTTTGTTTTTGTCTGCATCGAGCCAATCGATGCACAGTATTCTCAGTTTCCTCGGTGAAGCTTCTGGAGATGCGGTTGCATTTTGACGCTGTTATTTGTATCTAAATTGCAGTGTGGAGCCACGGAGTCGTGACTTGGGTTACTCGTGATGTAAACACCGTTTATCCCCCTCCCTCCTCCAGGTGAGTTTAATCGACGTGTAGCGGTGTCGGGAAGGATTCCCACCAATAGGAGGGTTAGTGGGAGGGGTAATTGAGGAGATATAAGGGGAGAACGGGCGGGAAGAGGGGGCTTTTGGCGGGAACGAGATTGGGACGGCTGGGGACAGGTATGGAGAAGAGGAAAGGATTCAAAGACGAACCCCCCTGCAATCTTGTGTCGGCTCTCCTTTACAAATGCTACGATGCTCACCAATACCTACTACACTCACCCAGGAATGTCTGTCCTTAACGATCGTGACGTCACTCCACATCGACCAGCCCCCCTCATTAATATTCATGAGCAGGTAAACGCCTCCAAATGACCCCCCCCCCCACCCCTCCTCATCAATAATCATGAGCGGGTGACGTCACTCAATATGGAGTATTCCCCCCCTCACTAATAATCATGCGCAAGTGACGTCACTCCACATCGAACAGCCCTCCTCGTTAATAATCATGAGCAGGTGACGTCCTCCAAACGGACATCTCCCCCCCGATTATTATTACCTTTGAGCCAAGAATGTCTGTGTGCAACGCTCGTGACGTCACTCAACGTCGACCAGCCCCCCTCCACATGGGGGGGCGAGGCGCCTCCTCCCCCCTCCTCGGCGTCAACTCACAACCCTCACTACAAAGGCAGAACCCTCACGTCACGCGATCTCCGTGACGCTGTTGAGACATCAAAGCAAAAAGGACGTCGTGATGAACAAGGGATTATAACCATAAAATGAAAGAGGTCTGTGTCACCGCGGCCTTACAAATTGCACACGCGTTAATGCAATGAATATATCACGTCGCGGTCTGCTTTTCGCTTGCAAGTTTCAGATTTACTGCAATAGGCGAGTTGACAAGATTGTGCCCGGTTGTGTAATCAACGTCTCCCGTACGTTCGCTCTGCCGACTCCCCCCCCTCCCTCCTTTTATTAAAATCGCGCGGAAATGTGCCAGTTGTTTTTGCGATAAACTTGTCAATTTCTTTAATCCTTCGTTTTGAGGTTGGGTGAGATTGGTGTTAGCCTGCGCGTGAGTGCGTGTGTACAGCGCCCTGCTATCTCCGAGTGAAAGGCGCTTTGGAAGTGTACATCATCATCATTATAACGAGTGTTGTTTCCTCTCCACGCAGCGAACGGTGCATTTCCTGTGTGGTTGTGGTAATGAGAGACTTCCGATGCGTCTCACGCTGTGAATATCGCTGTGCCAACTCGAAATGGCCCAGCCACACATGATGAATGGCTGAATGGATGGATGGATGGTTGATTGGGTGGATGAATGGAGCACTGGCGGTTTTATCCTCGGCACAAAGACAGCAAGCATAATTACGCCATAATGCCCCCTTTTTTGCCGGTTGCTATGTTACTTCCGAATGCAAATGAACTTCTGGGTAAACATTTGTAGCAAACGCACATGACAGTGTGTGTGTGCGTGCGTCTCTCGGTATTGCCACGAATTATTAAATTTTTTGGGCTTTCGCTAAACCCACGTGCGAAAAAAATCCACTCAAACTCAAACTGATCGCGGTGGCACACGCGACGAGCAGCGCCTCTCCGTAGCGGCAGTGGAGGCGAGTCGGGTGCCGCTGGTCGTCTCACATCCAAATGCTGGGTACGTGGATAATTATAAATAAAAACTCCCACCCAACAAACGACTCGATTGTTTTTGTTGTTGTTATTGTTCTTTGGTTCTTTCGGTAAAGTCACGTATAAAGATAAAATAAAGATAAAATAATAAATTAAATAATTTTATTTCTTATTTTATCTTTATACGTGCCTTTACCGAAAGAACCAAAGAATAATTCCTGCAGTCACGAAAGCTCCAAAATTAAGGTTGTTATTGTTGTTGTTGTCACGAGGCATCAAGTTTGCATGCAGCGCACGCGACCGAGGTGAAACACGCAGACAGACATGCTTTGGTAAGAATGTATTTACGCAATTTCCTTGAAAGTGATTGTCCTACACCAGAGGCAGACCCCTTCATGGCCTTGGCTCAACATCGGTGTTAGTCCAAAGAACGCCAAAAAGCGAGCGGCACAAAGACGGTGCCAATATCAAAGCGTTAATGGGCTCGGGTCGAACAGTTCCAGCTATGGGGATTTGGCGTTTTAAATTGTTAACACCTCCTGTGTACTTGCCGGAAAGGATAAGGGTCCGTCCATAAATGACGTCACGCACCTGGGGGGGGGGGGGGGGGAGGGGTCAGACATTTGTGACGATGTGTGACGAAGGGGGGGGTTAAATAAATGTTTTCTCCTACAACATCAGAGTGCAGCGCCACATTAAATACGCACTACAATGACAATAGTTTAAAGCGATTTGAAGCATGTTTTATTTTTTTTGGGGGGGGGGGGGGGCAGAGCTTTGTGACGTCATATTTGAGGGGTGGTCTAACTTTTTGTGACGCCGTGTGACGAGGGGGGGGGGTCAAAATGTCCAAAATCACGTGACGTCATTTATGGACGGCCCCTAAAGCCTATTCTTATTTTAATCATCTTCATACCGGCAGAGAAAAGCGTCGCCATAGACTCGTTTTTCATTTTGAATGCGCCCAAACTACTACAACAAACTATACGCATTTTCCTCCAACGCACACTGCAGCTCGATCGTTGTGTGGTTGAGCTTGAGCACCTTCCCCCCACGGCGTGCCATTTGACCATACTTCACCACGCTGGTCAGTGCCGGTTGCCGAAGGCGGGCAGCAGCGTAGATGCACGACCACGTGACTCCCCACTCCGATCTACTGGGGCCCAACGCTGCACACGGCCAGATCATTGTCACGCAATCTCACCGTACGCGCTATGGGGCCTTCCATAAATGACGTCACAAAGCTCTGCACCCCCCCCCCCAAAAAAAATATAAAACATGCTTCAAATCGTTTTAAACTATTGTCATTGTAGTGCGTATTTAATGTGGCGCTGCACTCTGATGTTGTAGGAGAAAACATTTATTAAAAAGTCTATTTCATTAAGTAGAACGTGTTGCCTATATTTATTTAAAGTCGCGCATTTTGATGTGACGTCACATTTCTCAAACTCCCCCCCCTCGTCACACATCGTCACAAATGTCTGACCCCCCCCCCCCCCCCCAGGTGCGTGACGTCATTTATACAAGTTAAGGGGGGAGGGGCTTATCTGAATGGGGTATTTTTATTTCTATTATTTCTATTATTTATTGTTTTACCTACGTGACTTTACCGATAAAACCTAAGAGTATGAATCCTTGCAGTCACGAAAGCTTCAAATCTAGAAGCATTTGAAGAGTGCGCACTGAATTGGTCCTCAAGGCAACCAGAGCCCCCCCCCCACCCGACACGTGACGAGGTCGCGCGCCACCGCGTGGCCGGGACGGAGATTGACGGCACGAGCGACTCGCGATGTATCGAGCACCCACCCCCACTCGCACGGCGAGCTCACCCATAGAGGGCTAGACCCTATAGGGTTAACCCCATATGGTTAACCCCATATGGTTTAACCCCATATGGTTTAACCCCATATGGTTTAACCCCGTATCGTTTAACCCCGTATGGTTTAATCTTATATGGTTTAACCCTATATGGTTTAACCCTATATGGTTTAATCCTATATGGTTTAACCCTATATCGTATAATCCTATATGGTTTAACCCTATATGGTTTAACCCTATATGGTTTAACCCTATATGGTTTAACCCTATATGGTTTATTCCTATATGGTTTAACCCTATAAGGTTTAACCCATAGACGGTTAAACCATATAGGGTTAAGACCCTATGGGGTTAAGACCCTATAGGGTCAAAACCATATAGGGTCAAAACCATATAGGGTTAAACTATGTTTCCATGACATACATGACGCGTGTTGATACATCGATGATTACATCAAGTGAATAAATCTGCGTGCGCAATCCCACGAGGTGAAACGAAGAGAGACCAAAAATGTGTAACAGGCAGACGCGTTCCAGCCGGCATTGACTGCAACCTGTGAAATTGTAAAAGTCGCTCTGCGTCTACATCAGCTATAGGACACAGAGAAGCGTTTACAATTCACAGTCGGCAGCTTTAAAATGTTAATTCTATATTCTTTGATTCTTTCGGTAAAGTCGCGTCGTGATTTATTTTATTTTCTACCTACGTGACTTTACCGAAAGAACCAAAGAGTATGGATTCCTGCAGTCACAAAAGCTTCAAATCAAGATTGCTAATTAGATTTTCAGGTTTAAAGTTGTTAAGACTGACATGATGTTTTTTGTTTAAACTTATTTTGCAACACCGCAAGGTGCTCGTCGCCACACGTGACGGAGCCGGCAGAGAAGATTGGAGGAGTCGGTTCGACTCCAGGCCGCGGCGAAAGTTTCCTCAGGGTGTGGAGCCGAGGTCGCAACCGGGTACCCGATACCCGTACCCTACCCGATACCCGGCTACCCGTACCCGGCTGGGTACGGGTACGGGTAGCCGTTCGCGACCCTGGTGCGGCCGGGTACGGGTAGGCCGTGAGTCACTGGTGAGTAGACGTTTGTCACTCATTTCGGATAGGGTACGGGTAGGGAACCCATTTGCGACCCTGGTGCGGCCGGGTACGGGTAAGGAATCAAAACCCGTTTGCGACCTCTGGTGTGGAGGAGTTCCCCAGACCGCAGAGCGTCAGGAGCCTGGTTAGACTCGGGGCTGATGCTGCTGCTGCAGCGTTCCGAGCGCAGGCCACGTCCTCAGTGGCCCCGTGGAGGCCGCGAGGCCACGCGGGAGGTCGGAGGCCCTGGGGACCAAAACACTCGGAGCCGGGAGGGTGACGGGGCGAGGGGGCCCCGGGCTCACCTGGGCCACCCGGGGAGGCCCAGGTGAGCCTGAAGACAGCGCCACACTCGGACTGTGTTGATGCCGCTTTCGTCAAAAGTGAACCAAGACATTGATATAATCTTCTTGGTTCTTTCGGTAAAGTCACGTAGAAGGGAAATGATAAAATAATAAAAATAAAACATAATAAAATACAATTCTCACGACGTTTCGGCCACAACGCAAGCAGCCGTCCTCAGGTGAAGAACAGGTCTGTCGGAAAGACAGCGTCTACGTGACTTTACCGAAAGAACCAAGAAGATGAATCCCTGCAGTCACGAAAGCTTTAAATAGAAAAATTGATATTAGTCACTATAGTATAGATGTGTGTATAATGTAGATGCATGTATATAGTGTAGGTGTGTGTATAGCGTAGATGTGTGTAGAAAGTGTAGGTGTACACAGCCTGGCACAAATGTCATGATCATGTCACCGTCACTTAGTGGAAAATGGCAGTTATTGGTGTGTATATAGTGCAGATGTGTACACGGTGCAGGTGTGTACACAGTGCAGATGTGTACACGGTGCAAGTGTGTACGTAGTGTAAGTGTGTGTGTACGTAGTGTATGTGTGTGTGTAGGTAGTGTATGTGTGTGTATAGGTAGTGTATGTGTGTGTGTAGGTAGTGTATGTGTGTGTGTACGTAGTGTATGTGTGTGTGTACGTAGTGTATGTGTGTGTGTACGTAGAGTATGTGTGTATACGTAGTGTATGTGTGTATGTACGTAGTGTATGTGTCTGTGTGTACGTAGTCTATGTGTGTGTGTACGTAGTGTATGTGTGTGTGTACGTAGTGTATGTGTGTTGTACGTAGTGTATGTGTCTGTGTGTACGTAGTCTATGTGTGTGTGTACGTAGTGTCTGTGTGTGTGTATACGTAGTGTCTGTGTGTGTGTACGTAGTGTATGTGTGTGTGTACGTAGTGTCTGTGTCTGTGTGTACGTAGTGTATGTGTGTGTGTATACGTAGTGTCTGTGTGTGTACGTAGTGTATGTGTGTGTGTACGTAGAGTATGTGTGTGTACGTAGTGTATGGGTGTGTGTACGTAGAGTATGTGTCTGTGTGTACCTAGTCTATGTGTGTGTGTATAGTGTATGTGTGTGTGTACGTAGTGCATGTGTGTGTGTACGTAGTCTATGTGTGTGTGTACGTAGTGTCTGTGTGTGTGTACGTAGTGTATGTGTGTGTACGTAGTGTCTGTGTGTACGTAGTGTCTGTGTGTGTGTACGTAGTGTCTGTGTGTGTGTGTACGTAGTGTATGTGTGTGTGTATACGTAGTGTCTGTGTGTGTACGTAGTGTATGTGTGTGTGTACGTAGAGTATGTGTGTGTACGTAGTGTATGTGTGTGTACGTAGTGTCTGTGTGTACGTAGTGTCTGTGTGTGTGTACGTAGTGTCTGTGTGTGTGTGTACGTAGTGTATGTGTGTGTGTATACGTAGTGTCTGTGTGTGTACGTAGTGTATGTGTGTGTGTACGTAGAGTATGTGTGTGTACGTAGTGTATGGGTGTGTGTACGTAGTATATGTGTGTGTGTATACGTAGTCTATGTGTGTGTGTACGTAGTGTATGTGTGTGTACGTAGTGTATGTGTGTGTGTACGTAGAGTATGTGTGTGTACGTAGTGTATGTGTGTGTGTACGTAGTGTATGTGTGTCTGTACGTAGTGTATGTGTCTGTGTGTACGTAGTCTATGTGTGTGTGTGTACGTAGTGTATGTGTGTGTGTACGTAGTGCATGTGAAGTATTGGAAATGACGGCAGGAAACTCCTTGACGGGAACACACTTCTTTTATTAAATCTTGACTTGTAACAATACAACGCGTGGCCTCTCTTCTTCACAATGCGCTTCTCTTGACTCTGGATTCTGTGCTGCTGGCTCTCTGTGCCTCGTGTAGGCTCCGCGCCTCGGCTACACTCCTCTCTCGCCTCGTGTAGACTCTGCGCCTCTGCTACACTCTCCACTCGCCTCGTGTAGACTTTGCATCTCTCTCTCTGGCTACACCGTATGCATACTCGGCTCGTGTAGACCTTCCTCTCTCTCTGGCTACACCGTATGCATACTCGGCTCGTGTAGACCGTTCTCTCTCTCTGGCTACACACTATACATTACTCAGCTCGTGTAGACCGTTCTCTCTCGCTGGCTACACCCTATACATTACTCAGCTCGTGTAGACCGTTCTCTCTCGCTGGCTACACACTATACATTACTCAGCTCGTGTAGACCGTTCTCTCTCGCTGGCTACACACTATACCGTACTCTCCTCTACTCTCCATTACTCTCCTCTCCGGGCTCTATCTCTGCACCTTCGTCTTCATTCTTAGATGGTTCCACTTCTGCCCCCTGCTCCTCTGTGCATCACCTTATATACCCCTTCTTCCCGGGAGACGGAGCGGATGCGGACCTCAACGTCGGCACCGCTCCTCAGTTACCCAATCTCCACGCGCTATCCCTACGATCCGGTTCCGCTCAGCGCGTGTTTCCACTCCCCGACCAATCACACCGCGCTGCTACCCGATCACTCCCTCTGGGCGCGTCACCGGCACACAGCCAATCAGCAGCACTACCCCCACCCGCGCACTGACGCCTGCTCCTCCCCGTCAGCGCGCGTCACCACACACACACCCGTACATACGCGCTGGCACACGACATATACACCCAGCGCGTATCACCACTACATCACCCCCTCCCACATAGCTCGCAGCTGGCCCGGCTGCTAACAACAACCAACCGCGACGATAAAACGACAACCAACAAAAAAAAAACCCCGTAACCCCCCGAGTGTGCCCCGTAACATAACACAACAACAACAACAACAAGAATAACTATGTACAGATTGACAATGAACACGAAAAGTCAACAATAACACGATACGAGCAAATTCGAAACGAACGCGCCCCACGTCCCTGCGACTACACGCAGTGACGAGGCGCTCCAACTGCCCCGACTCCTCACGAGGCAGGTCATGCAAAGTAGCACGACCTGGCGCGAGTCCGTCTGGCTGGTCCATCGTATGGGGCGGGACACTGACGACCGTCCGGCGGTTCCGGCTGCTCCAGACGGCGCGGAACGGGCCTGAAAGGGCCGGCCCCGCCGCGGAGATCCGGCCGCCGGTGATCGGCAGCTGTCAGTTCCGAGACACCTGGGAGCAGATCAGGCGAAAATACGTGTGGATCAGGCAGAGACATTTCCCCCTCTGGGTCGCTGGTCACGTCACACGCCCGGCCATCACGACACACGGGGAGGCCATATGGAGGCGAGAACGGTTTCAGTCGGGAGGGGTGAACGTACCAACGGCGCTTTCCCCACTTTATCTGAACGCACTGGGGCCGTGCAACGCGCACGACCTCCACGGGTCCCCTCCACGGTCTCAACAATTTAGGCGACGTAGCCAAGGGTGCCTGAGGGCAATGCAGCCAGGCCCTGTCACCTGGTTTCCATTCGTGCATGGACACCTTCCGTGCCCGCAACCGTTCATTAGCAATTTGGCGAGCCCGCGAATTAAGCCGTGCGGCCTCCCTCGCCTCTGTCAGCTTGTGAATATTAAACTTAATATGTTCTGCCAAATTAGAATTAGTTCGTGGAGCGGACAGGCCAAGTTGCGTTTCTATTGGCGGGTCAGCTTCCCGACCGTACATCAAATAGAATGGGGAAAACCCCGTAGCTGCATGGGGGGCCATTCTATACGCGGCAAGGACTCCCGGGACCTGCAGGTCCCAATCTACATGTGCCTCGCACACCTGCTGGCACAGCATGGAAGTCAAGGTTTTGTGGAGTCTCTCCACCATCCCGTCAGTCTGCGGGTGGTACGGGGAGGTACGCACCTTCTTGGTACCCAACAGATCGCACACCTCTTGCAACAATTTACTCGAAAAATTTTTACCTTGGTCGGTCAGCAGGCGTTCGGGAGCCCCCTTGTCCAGGACATAGCCCTGGACGAAGGCATCCGTCACAGCCGCTGCCGACTGGTTAGCGAGAGGCCACGCCATAGGCCATCGGGTAAAGTATTCGACCCCCACTAACAAATATTTATTCCCTCTCGGCGTGACTGGGAAGGGCCCCAAAATATCGAGTGCAACGAGCTCGTTGGTACGCGAGACCTGAATAGATTGCAGCGGTGGATTAGCTGCCACGGCCGGTGGTTTACGCCTGGCGCACTCAACGCACCCCTTCAGAATATGCACCACATCACTTCCCATTCCCGGCCAGTAATAGTCACGCTGAAGCAGGGCAAGCGTCTTGTTAACTCCCAAGTGCAAGAGGCGTTCGTGTGCCGCCAAGACAACCCTCCCCCTCACAGCGGAAGGCACCACGAGTGCGTTCCGCCGGGACAAACTGTCCCATTTCAATAACACTCCCTGCTCAAGTACATAGGAGCCGGTACGCTCCTGGTCCCCCTCGGGACCCCCAACCTTGCGGCGCAATGCTAGCAGCGAGCTGTCCGCCATCTGGAGGCGGCCCCATTCGCTGAGCGACAGCGAGAGCAGCGAGTCCCGACCCTGAGAGGCAGTGGAATCATCCCTGATCGGTGCGCCCGCTGTCGCAGCCAGTGCCCCCATCTCCCCCGCAAGCGTCGGTTTACAGCGCGCCGATCCCGACAAACACGCGCATTCATCACAAGGCAACAACCGCGACAAGCAATCGGCATTCGTGTGTCGCAACCCCTTACGGTACGTAGTCGTAAACTGATAGTCCTGGAGGACTTCCAACCAACGCGACAACTGGCCCGAGGGCTGGGCGACCCTCAATGAATACTGTAGCGCCGCGTGGTCCGTTCGGACTGTAAAGTGACGACCATAAAGATATGGCCTAAACTGCTGCACAAAAAAAACAATGGCAAGCAGCTCGCGACGGGTGACACAGTAGCGCTGCTCCGCCGGAGACAACACCCTACTACCGTAGGCGACAACTCTTTCGACACCCCCAACGACTTGGGATAGCACCCCCCCAATGCCCGTGTTGCTAGCATCCGTGTCCAGCAAAAAGGGACTGGCAAAATCGGGATAACACAAGGGTGGGGCACCCACCAAGGCGTCCCGGAGGGAGCGAAACGCGGCCTCCTCCTCCGGTCCCCATTTGAACTTCACTCCCTTCGCTGTTAGAGCGTGCAAGGGTTTTGCAATAGTGGCGAAGTGCTCAACGAACCGCCGATAATAAGAAGCAAACCCGATGAAACTACGCACGTCGGAAACGGACGTAGGTGTCGGCCACGAACCGACACAATCCGTCTTCGCGGGATCGGTGGAGATCCCCGAAGAATCGACAATGTGACCCAAGTATCTAACGGACCTACGAAGGAGGTGACATTTGGCCGGTTTAAATTTCAACTTAGCCGATCGCATTCGCAAGAACACCCCTCTCAATCGCCGGAGGTGTTCTTCAAACGTTTTACTGAAAACAATGACATCGTCCATATAAATCAAGCATGTATCCCACTGCAAGCCCGACAAAACCAGCTCCATAAGTCGCTGAAACGTCGCTGGAGAGGAGTGAAGTCCCATGGGTAACCGGTTAAACTGGAACAGCCCCCCTGGAGTCCGAAATGCTGTCTTAGGTTTCGACTCTTCGTCGAGCGGCAACTGCCAATACCCCGATAACAAATCAAGAGTCGAAAAATATCGCGCACCAGACAAAGCATCGAGGGACTCATCCATCCTGGGGAGCGGATACGCGTCAGCCACAGAGATCTTATTCAGGCGACGGAAATCAACGCAGAATCGCAGGGACCCGTCCTGCTTCTTAACCAGCACAATAGGCGCTCCCCACGGGCTAGAGGAGGGCGAAATAATATCGGCTTCTAGCATATCGTTAACAGCCGACTGAACATGTTCCTTCTCCACGGGACTCAGTCGGAAGGGATTTAGCCTGACCGGCGCCGCATCGCCCGTTTCAATGTGATGGTGCAACAAATCCGTGCACCCAATGTCATACTTATGTTTACTGAATACATCAGAGAATTCAATGAGCAACTCGCGCAGCGCACCCAACTGCGCCGCCGACAAATCGTCCGAGGCGGCACATAACGAATGGACCCACTCAAGGTCTTCCCTTGGCTCAACGTTCCGCGCGGGGCTCGAGCCCACCTGCGCAACCAACCCATCATCCCCAGGGACCTGCGCCGCGTGAGCCAGCACGGTGTCCTGCGGAATGACAGCTGGTCGCGACCCCGCGTTCAAAACCATCACAAACGGATCCCTGTCAGCCCGCACCAAAGTGTGAGCCACCGATAAATCAAGACCCCCGACAGCCTTGTTAGAAGGACCCAAAAGCATACTCTGTCCCGAAGCCTCCCTCACCCATGGTTTCCGCAACCGGAGGGGAATCAACATCTGTGAACCCGGGGGCACTTGCACTGTCTGCGTCGCCACCGCTTGTATCGTAGGGCACGCCGTCCGAATGTCAGTAGGGCCCGTCAAAAATGAAATCCGGCGACCCGATGGCAGTTCAATGCATCGTTGATCGATAAGAATTTTAATGGGCATTTTAGCCAAAAAGTCAGTGCCCAAAAGACACGGAACTGCCAAAGAAGACGAAACGAAAACGGGTCCCGACAATTTGATATCTCCAATGCAAATGGACGCCCTAACCTGACCGATAATGCCCAACGATCCCCCATTAGCGGCGTAAAATGGCACATCCACTGGAAGCAGCGGACGACATTGGACCGGAAGAATATTATAAATGAGGTCCGATATAATAGTTGCCGATGCCCCCGTGTCCCCTAACACCCTAATCTCAACCCCATCAATAGATCCCGTAACAACGGACGAACCCGCCGAAGCAGCCACAATTCTATGCCCCAATTCCGCCCATTCAATGTCTCCCTGGTCCCGGCCGAACCCCCCTCGCCGAACCGAATCCCCGAACCTTAACCGGCCCTCCTCCGCCGCAACGCGGCGTCCCATGTGTGCCGAATAAACAGGCCGAGCGTGTGAGGTGCCGCGACTTGCCGGGGATTGTAGAGATGACTTGGGCTCTCGGTCGTCGTCCAGCCGAGCTCCCATGGCGCGCTGCCGCGGAGCGCGGCACCCGGACGCCACGTGGCCCCGGAGGCCGCAGTTATAGCACGTGACGAGGGTCGGAGTAGATCTTGGTTGCTCCGACTTTCGGCTCGATCGCAGAGGCGACCGGGCCCCCGGCCTCCAGTCCCCTGGTCGTCCCGTGGCGAACGCCTCCTCTCGTGGGCTGACGACTTGGGGTTCGGCGACCACCAAACCCGGGGCTGCGACGACAGCAGCGTTGCAACCAACGCCTTGCTTCCGTTGTAGGGCCTCGTGCGCTTGAATACTCGTGGCGACTCTCAAAGAAGAAATATCAATCTCGTCAGCTGTGTTGATAGGGACCCCCAGGTCCTGCGCCAACTTGAGCAGCTGCTCCAAAACCATCGCGTCTTGGCCCTCCTCGTCCATCCGAGGGAACGCAGCATCAGCAAGAGCCAGCAACGCCGTGCGATAGGCCAGCGCGGTCTCCGTGGCCGCTTTCCGTCTTGCGTAGAACTGATGGCGGCACGTAGAGGGAGGCCCGTAGACCCTGGCCAACAAACCCAGCGCATCCTTCAGCGTGGAGCGGTCCGTCTTCCGTGCAGCCTTGAAGGCCGCGAGCGCATCGTCGTCCAGCATGGCGGGCAATGCCCGCAGCGCCGTAGCATCGGACCACGCTGACATCTCTTGATGCGCCAAAAACCTTCGCTGAAATTGGCCCCAGTCTCCGCCTTCCGCCTTGAAGGCTGACAACGTGGGCAGGCGCTGCTGAAAAATGAAGTCATCCGCCTCGTGGTTCCTCTCCGCCTGTCCGTCGGTGTCTAAGATGGCGGCTCCAGCAGCAGACGTAAGATGGCGGACCCCCTCGCGCGCTGATGACGTCGATGCGCGCGCTTGGGAACCCACCACCACGTGGCGCTCGCCGTTCCCGCCAAAAGTAGGCCCAGGCGCAATGGCGGGAATCCCCCATTCGTTTTGGCGGGAATCTGCGGGGCGACCTTGTAAAATGTCCCCCACCGTCCCCGCTCCTCCCGACGAGCTGATCTCCGCCAAGATGGACGCGGCGGCGAGCAGCAGCTCCGCCAGTCGGGAGTGCGCCTCACGAAGCCCGGCGTCGGTCCCCGGTCGCTCGGCCGGCGCCGTCGACGGACCCTGCAGCGTGGGCAAGTCCTCTTCCTCACCCCCCGCCACCAGCGGCCCCGAGTCGTCCAGGTCTTCCTCGCGGTCAATCCCGTGGGTCCTACGGGTCTTCCTCGTCTCCATACTTGGAAGCCCGTTTCACTTCTGACGCCAGATGAAGTATTGGAAATGACGGCAGGAAACTCCTTGACGGGAACACACTTCTTTTATTAAATCTTGACTTGTAACAATACAACGCGTGGCCTCTCTTCTTCACAATGCGCTTCTCTTGACTCTGGATTCTGTGCTGCTGGCTCTCTGTGCCTCGTGTAGGCTCCGCGCCTCGGCTACACTCCTCTCTCGCCTCGTGTAGACTCTGCGCCTCTGCTACACTCTCCACTCGCCTCGTGTAGACTTTGCATCTCTCTCTCTGGCTACACCGTATGCATACTCGGCTCGTGTAGACCTTCCTCTCTCTCTGGCTACACCGTATGCATACTCGGCTCGTGTAGACCGTTCTCTCTTTCTGGCTACACACTATACATTACTCAGCTCGTGTAGACCGTTCTCTCTCACTGGCTACACCCTATACATTACTCAGCTCGTGTAGACCGTTCTCTCTCGCTGGCTACACACTATACATTACTCAGCTCGTGTAGACCGTTCTCTCTCGCTGGCTACACACTATACCGTACTCTCCTCTACTCTCCATTACTCTCCTCTCCGGGCTCTATCTCTGCACCTTCGTCTTCATTCTTAGATGGTTCCACTTCTGCCCCCTGCTCCTCTGTGCATCACCTTATATACCCCTTCTTCCCGGGAGACGGAGCGGATGCGGACCTCAACGTCGGCACCGCTCCTCAGTTACCCAATCCCCACGCGCTATCCCTACGATCCGGTTCCGCTCAGCGCGTGTTTCCACTCCCCGACCAATCACACCGCGCTGCTACCCGATCACTCCCTCTGGGCGCGTCACCGGCACACAGCCAATCAGCAGCACTACCCCCACCCGCGCACTGACGCCTGCACCTCCCCGTCAGCGCGCGTCACCACACACACACCCGTACATACGCGCTGGCACACGACATATACACCCAGCGCGTATCACCACTACACATGTGTGTGTGTACGTAGTCTATGTGTGTGTGTACGTAGTGTATGTGTCTGTGTGTACGTAGTCTATGTGTGTGTGTACGTAGTGTATGTGTGTGTGTATACGTAGTGGCTGTGTGTGTGTACGTAGTGTATGTGTGTGTGTATGTAGAGTATGTGTGTGTACGTAGTGTATGTGTCTGTGTGTACGTAGTGTATGTGTGTGTACGTAGTGCATGTGTGTGTGTACGTAGTCTATGTGTGTGTGTACGTAGTGTATGTGTCTGTGTGTACGTAGTCTCTGTGTGTGTGTACGTAGTGTATGTGTGTGTGTATACGTAGTGTCTGTGTGTGTGTACGTAGTGTATGTGTGTGTGTACGTAGTGTATGTGTGTGTACGTAGTGTCTTTGTATACGTAGTGTCTGTATGTGTGTACGTAGTGTATGTGTGTGTGTACGTAGTGTATGTGTGTGTACGTAGTG
>NW_027613718.1:0-34690 GCF_965212315.1 Lampetra planeri
CTGCAGGAGTGTGACCTCTCAGTGGACGAACTGAGTGACTGCTCATCAGATCCATAGAGGTCTGCTGTGACGACCTCCACCAGGTCAGACACACAGACACACTTCTTTTTGATTGGTCCTCTCTTGTTTTCTCTGTTTCTGTGACAATATGTCAGTCTGTCCAGTTGGCTTTGGGGTCCTCAGACATGCCCCTTTCCCTCTTGTTAGATGTGACACACCAACCATTGGGTCTCATTGTGGAACCTGAATAGACTCAGTGATGTATAAGGGACAACTGTTCCCTATCCTGTGCCTGTCAGGCTCCTACTCATCAGCCTTAAAGCCACATCCAGAATAAGGTGGCTCCATTCTGTGTGCGTGTGTCAGCCCAGGGCTCTGCTGACTACAGTCATTCCTGGATGAAAGGATGGAAAACAGAGGAAGGTTCAGGATGTTAGGATGAGGGCAGATGACAGGGCTGATGTGGGTCAGTGATGGGTTGAAAAGAGGGCACTTATCAACTCGCTGCCAGGCAACATTATATGCACATTGATTTCAGCTTCGTCAAAGAGCTGTCAAGGAGTTTGAACCCATCCTCCTCTCACACGTCCTCTCCTTCCGTCACTCCTGCAGTTCTTTCTTTCTGGCTTCACTGACCTAAAAAGCTACATGACCTCCTCCCGGTCCCACGCCTTTTAAGTAATGGTTTTCTGTGCGACCAATGCCACAGTGGTGCATTGCCGTGGTCAGTCCAAGTCAAGGGATGTGGACATGCTTTACCCGTGCTGTGACTTTATCAGTGGCTTGGTGAATCATCTCTGATGTGGTGTCTCTGCCTCCACATGAGAGCCGGAATGAAAGTGTGCAGCTTAAATGACCAAATCTTTACTTGGTCAAGGGATATGTGCAGTAGTCTGAAAGTGTCTACACTGCAGTAGAACAACCTTTAAAACAAGTATTTAATACTCACTTGCGTATCTGATGGGTCTGAAGATTCGTTCATGTTTTGTTGTGACATCAGATCGTGGCTTCCCAACACCCAGTGGCTCTAGTAATATATTTTTATCTAAGAATGAAATGAGTTGTTTGTCCTTAAAGTGCAAGTCCCACTAGGTATCCCTGCTAGTTGTATTATATTCCATCACACACCGGTTTTACTTGACTTTTATTGTCGTGATCTGATGAAAACTACTTTGTGGAGGGTTCGAGCAGCTGGTTGTGGAAAGTGGGAGGGGAGCACTCAGTGGACCGGTTCCAGTCTTAAAAGGCCTCTGCCTGTCGTGACGATGGTTTTGGTCTTGTAATTGATCCTTAGCAGGCGTTAGAAACAGAACTAAAGTGTGTTCGACTCTCAGAAGCTGCATTTATACGAGGGGTGGGCTGACGCTGTAATAACTGTAATTTGGAGCCAAGGAAGGGAGGGAAACGGGATGGATGTCCAAGTTTGAAGGAACGAGCAGAGAAAGAGGGAGTAGGGTGTGAGAGCAAACTGAGGAAGGAACACAGGAAAATGATTTAGTTATCTTGCAATAGGTTTTCATTCACGGAGATATGAATCAGCTGTAACATAATAAGCTCCAACATGTTCTACTGACGGCCCCATGAAGACCTGGACACTTAATGGGACTGTAGCACCATGTGTCTCACAATTAGACCACAGACCTCTTGACCTTATCGCTATAGCACTCATGTTTGAGTGTGTGTGTGTGTGTGTGTGTGTGGGGGGGGGGGGGGGGGTCACAAATATATGACAGTTCACAGATGGTGTTTGAAAGATAAATGTGATCTGGACTGGGTATCATTTTACATCTCCCACTGAGGGTACGGCTTGTTATTCCTCAGGATCTCTCACACACACCACACACACACACACACACACACACACACACACACACACACACACACACACACACACACACACACACACACACACACACAGATTTAAGGTTAAATCTTGTTTGCTCTTTCTTAGAAGCAGAGAACATTTTTCTATTTGGCATCTGACAATATTTATTTGTTATTTTACAGTATATCAGAAACATATTTGTGATCATGAGCACAAATTTCATCTCCATCAAAGATCTTCTGTGGTTCTGATTTTAGTTTGTCTACCAGGACAATTTTTTCTCTGCAGTGAAACTAAGCAACTAATACAACAAATACAGCTTTTGAAAATAATATTTCAGCAGACTGTGTGAATAAATGTCTATAGTTCAGACCTGGCAGTAAGATTGCGTTGTTAATGTGTAACTGTGGTACATCTAAGAGCAGATCATGGATTCCAAACTTAAAATAACTTTAAATTTAAAATAATTCATATTGAATTTCTGACATTTGTGCTAATTTAATACTCAAAGACTATTGCTGCTGGAGAACCTTAGCTGTTAGAAAACCCTGCTTGCATCTTGAAGAATGCATAATCCTCTTTGGCCAATGTAATCAGAGAGACATATGTTGGGTTGGACAGTGATGAGTGGGTTAGTAGCTTCAGGAAAATGATCAGACATAATCGTGGATGGGATTATTTCCTCAGCCATCACCGGGAGAGAGGCAGAAATCTCTATTTGGGTTTGATATATACATATATGGGAATGCACTTCTCTTAATTCTTCCTCCCACCCAGTCAGGACATTTCCTAATGTGTGAGAGGCGACAGTGATGGCTACTTTGGATAGAGTGAGAGAAAGGTGAAAAAATGGGTGAGGAGTGCACACTCAATATCCTGCATGACCTTTTGGGTGACGATTAACAGAATTGGGCTATCAAGTCAGTCATTGTGTAACTTCTCTATGGGACCACACACACACACACACACACAACAACAAATACACATACACATACATTATTTCAAATGCAGCTTCTTGTTTTTTTTACGTCATTTCTGATTCTGTTCTCGTTGTATATATTGAATTCACTCTCGCTGACATATTCATCCTTGTGTGCACCACGCTGTAACTAGGCAACCAGCCTCTGCAGCACAGCATTGTGGGAAACCCCTGGGAAGTGTGTTGAGAATGTCAACACAACCATGAGGGCGTGTCTGCAAAGACTAATACACACATGCTCAAACATTATTGGTTTCACATTCTACAAAAATTCTCAGGCTGTTTTTGTTTTCTCATGGTGACTCATGATGAGTCTGTGACATCTGCCAGGGGAGAGAATAAGTGTTTTTTGTTAGTTTAACATTTGAGACTCAGGAATCAGGAGTTGGTATGACCAATACACTCACACTATTGTCATGACAGCCTTTAAGTGAAAGAATTGCCCAAATGCCTAAACCGTGTGACTCATGCTGTGCATAATCAGCACTGATGAGCGCAGGGAACATACCGTAAGCCCCTCTCATTCATACATTTGTCACCAGAACACCCAGTACTTAATGTACCAGTATGTCGTCTAGGCATTTTGTGGACAGCAGTAGCCATGTTGTCATGGTGTATTCATCACCACTGTGTGTTAGTATGTCAGCGGACATAAGGAGCAGGGGCGGCAGGGGACTAAAGCAGGATTTCCCCTCACTGTCTCACAGGCTTCCTCTGCTCCTCTGGCACTCAAGTGGAGATCCTTCCTTACCCAGACCTCTTCCTCCTCCTCCTCCCCCTTGTCATCTTACTTTTGACACCATAACTTGTTTCTATTTTTCTTTTCATGTCTGTTCCTCTATCCTCACCCACACCCCTTTTCCCTCCATCTTCGATTCTCAGTCAAACTCCATTTCGTCATCTTCATCTCACTTCCCCACCTCCAGTTCACACTTGTCTCATCTGAGGAGAGAATGTGCTTTCTTTACTTACACACAAAAACAAGTGGGACTAGATGACACCAGGGAGTGGGTGAATGTGAGCTTGCACGCCATCTGCTTTGTGATTTGTTGTAAAGTTTAAAGTGAAATTAGTTCAATTCAAAGCAGTAGTTCTTCTCTCGTAGTACTTTTCCTTTCTAAGGACCTTGTGTAACCTTGCATATAATGCATCACACAGTATGTGTGTGTGTGTGTTCACAGGGTCACCTGATAGCGCAGAAATATAGAAATATAGTGGCAAATCTGTTTGAAACTGTTTAGAAATGCTAGCGCAAATATACTCATGCAAAGTAGATATTTAGCCTACCTGACTGTCCGCCTCTCGTTCTCTCTCCTTCCGACCCCCTATTTCACTCTGTTTTCAATCATCTATTCATCTCTAACCCGTACCTGAATGTGGTATGGAACTGTTTGCCTGTCATCGAAGCAAATTTCCCTGCGTTCAGCCAGTGGTCGGCCCACAAATGTGCTGACACCCGCACAAACACACACATCTGTAACATACTGAATGTGTGTCTCTGCTCTGTGTGTAGGCTAATACGGAGCACTGGCCCCTATCACACTCTGAAAATGGCACTTCTCTGATGTCAGGCCAGATTGCTCGGGTCAGTCAGGCATCCTGCACACACAGTGTGCTGTGCGAACTTGCAAGAGTGTTAAGTGAAGGAGAGAGAGCAAGAGAGGGAGGCTAAGTAGGAAGAGAGGATATGTTGACATCAGCCGTATATTAAAGTGATTAGACTGTGGAGCCAGACGACTCCACGAACAAACAAGTAGTGTGTGTGTGTGTGTGTGTGTGTGTGTGTGTGTGTGTGTGTGTGTGTGTGTGTGTGTGTGTGTGTCTGTGTGTAGTGTGTCCTTTTGTCCTGGCACCACATGCATCTGTGTGCCATACAGACACACCTTGTATGCGGACACTTCGATTCACTAACCTTAATCCCTCATCAGGGAGGTATAAGAGTGTACGTCTAGCACCTATTAGCCTTAAATTACAACCTTTCACCCTGCCCCTACCCTGCTACTAGCCCCCTGAGCCCCTGTAACTGTCGCTAGACAGCTCCGGCCTCAGTGTGGCATAACCAACTCAACATTGGCCCTTTATGAAAGTTAGCTGCTTTTTATAAATAGTTGTGCCTCTGTATTACACACACTCATTCAAAATTGATATTAACCCAGGTGCTCGCATGCTTTATCTTTATGAATGCCATGTCATTTTTATTTCCAATAGGCGCCTGTTTGGTTACTGTCCACAAATGAGCTAGTTTTTGAAGGAATGTGTGCAAACAGTGTGTTGCTTGTTTTGGCTCTGGTTAAGTGTCAACTGATTTATGCAAAACAGAAAAAGGGAATTAGCTCTACAGCCTCCCAGTTGGAACAGTTTGAGACCTGATAACATCATAGCTGCAGGCCACGCAGGGGAAAGTAAAGTGCACAAGAGTAAGACATCCAGAGCCTTTTGAATTAACTTGACTGGAGACAGAACGCATCTACAATCAGTAATGATGGACTGGAAGTTCTTTGGACTCCTCGTTATTGTTAATGGAAGAGAAGAAGCACATGCTATATGTGTATCTCTGTGCGTGTGTCTGTCCGTTATGGATTTCCAAACCAGATCGATGGATAAAGATGAATAAAAGCCAAGTTGAGTGTCTTCTGTGTCCTGTGTTGATTGAGATGGGATATCCAGAGCGATTACATGATGTAGCTGAACACGCCAGAGACGATTGAGTCCCTGGACGGGAGCTTTGGCTTCTCTGGACTTGTCTCATCAATGTGACACATTCATAGAGGTGGACTCACACACACACACACACACACACACACACACACACACACACACACTCTCATACAATTGAGGACAGACAAAAACTCTGGACACCAATGGTGGTACACACACACACGAGACCTTGCTTCAAACCGTTGCAGTCATGTTAATGTTTGCACTGAGAGATGGATGAGGGGGAGATGAATGTATAACCTCTAACGGCCTTTTGCCTGTAATGGTGGGGGGTGGTAGGGGATGACATGCTGAACGTCTGGAGGAAGGAAGCAAAGGAAAGGAGGAAATGAGAAGCGGGATTGCGATGGGGCGGGAGTTGATATAATGTGAGTGGTGTATGTGATGATCATTTGAGGTCTGCAGGCTGCTAATGAAGCACAGTGACCTATCTCACTGTGAATTACAACTGCTAAATTTGTGTTTTATTCAGATACTTTGTTCATAGGTGTCATTACTGCACACAAGTAAATGTGAATGAGGAAAAGAGCAACTGATGGTGATTTTTTAAAAAAATGGATATGAGTAAAAATGACCAGAACAAAGGGATCTGGCAGAAATTGGAGGAGAATTTTTGATGTATGTGAGGAAGAAGGAGAACTATAATTGCAACATGTGAACACTGAGTTTATGCTAGATGCTGGTAATTTATCACCAAGCCCTTATGTTTGCACTCACTAGTGTGCAACAAAACATGGCATCTGTGGTGTGTGCTGGAGAGAGAGAGACAGAGAGAGAGGGAACAGGCAGATGAATTAGCCAGTGGGAGAGAGAGAGAGAGAGAGAGACAACAAGAGAGAAGGAAGGATGGAGGAGGAGGAAGACGAGGGAGAGGGAGGGTGAATGAGCCAGTGGGGGTAGAGTTAGCAAGCCAGCGAGTGAGGGAGAGGCAATAGGACGAGAGAAAAAGGAGGGGGGATGTTGCTGCTGCTGCTGCTGTGACTCTTTCTGCTGTCACTCGGCTGCTGCTTGCCAGCCAAGCAGGAGGGACTACACAGCAGCAGAGGTGGAGACAGAGGACAAACCTGGAGAGGGCTTCTTCCTCTTTTTTTGAGGGTTGTTTTAGCAGTTTCAGTCATACCCTGTGGAAGTGGATGTAGAGAGAGAACTGCAGCTCGATGGATTACCAGCAGTGAGTAAGGATGACTGCATCTGCCACTTTCTAACCCACTCATCTCCCACAGACTCATCCAGTGGGGAGTCTGGCTAGTCTGGTCTAGACCCATAAGAGACAGCAAACAGGCAACAGGCTTTTGTCTCTCCTTTGTTTTTCCCTTTATTTCATTCTTGCTTTTGTGTGTCTTTTTAACTGGTCCACTGATGCTGTTGCTTGTCTGTCTGCAGGAGGGATGCTGGAGGCTAATGTGGCTAACATTAGCATGACAGCTAAGCCCAGAGAGCTGGACCTCAGGTCTTCTGCAGTCTCCAGCCAGGACATTTCAGCCCAAGCCATGGCCTCAAAGAAAACCACGGGCAAACCCTCGGCTATGCCCCAAGGGCTCCAACGTCCCTCTGGATCAGAGCTTAAGGTCTACCGGCCAACTTCTGGATCTATTCCCATTCCAGTCCCCCATCCGTCCAAGCTCCGCAAGCAACGCTCACTTAGCAACTTGTATGTACTCACTGATGCAGAGAAGAAGCTGCACCTGTACCAATCGCCCAAATGGAATGATGACACAAGCCGGCCTGCCGCTGGTGCCAATAAGACAGGTCAGACTAAGGCAGGTCAGAATGGGGGTGGGAGACCACCCCTCTCCAGAACACTTTCAAAGTCAGAACAGTCGCTTTTCCCGGCCAAGCCCAAACCTTTCTGCCCCCCAGCAGTGACATCTAACTTGGGCAAGCCAAGTCGGATCCCTGCGCCTGGTAAACCGCGTGGACCCTATGCTGAGGTCAAGCCTATCAGTAAGACCTCTGAAGGAGGCCAAAGTGCAGGAACGGACTCTTCTGACCATCCAACTAAGGGTATCTCCAATGGAGCGGGAAGCACTGAGACGAATGGGAAGAAATCAGAAACGGGGAGATCTTCAGGTCTATTGTCCGAAGAAAAGAAAGAGAAGAAGGGGATCGAGGGAGAAGATGATAAGGGCTTTCTGAAGGTGGACCCTGAGTTAGTGGTGACGGTTCTGGGAGACCTGGAGCAGCTGCTCTTCAGCCAAATACTGGGTGAGTTCACTCTTTGAATACCTGTTAATTAACACTTAACGCTTATTGGATCAACATCACTCACACACAAGTTAACTTAGTTCAGAGGACATCAAACAACATCACCTCGTCTCCTCTCCTGTCCTCTCCACACCCAAAGCATTTCCTCTAGCACAAGCATCAGTAATGAATTTTAAATGAGTTCAGTCTATTTGGCAACAAAGCATATTGTCAGTGAGTATTCAACATAGGCACAAAGAAAATGACTTTGTGTCTCATGCGAATCTGATTGATTCTGTATATATTTATGCAAACATCTGCTTGTACCATGTGCCCCTGTGAAGTAGCTGAGGTCAGCAATTCCAGGGGGCTGATGTTGTTTTGTTGTTGATTCAGTTGCTATCACTCTTGTGTTCTAGTCTCACCTGACTCACTGCATCTGTGCACTCAATGTATTTTTCTCTCATTGTGTGTTACATGTCTGCATCAACGGAGCAGGGATGTAAATCAAGAATCCAAAACTGGATAATGTCACCTCTTCATTCTAAATCAGCCATTCCTTAATTGACGGCGTTGTGGGCGGGACTAGAGTGGAGTCAGTCTGTAAATAAAACGACCGCTCCAGTCACCGTGTGCTACATATTTAGCCTCACACCACTCCCTCACCTCCCTCACACCCTCCCTCCTCCCCTCCGTCGCCCCCTCCAGCTCCATTGATCTCTGGGCTACTGACAGATGGTCACTATCCAACCATCAGACCCCCCCTCCTTGCCCGAACGTTACCGGGGGCAACATGTAGAAGGAGAGAGAGGAATCTGGAGGGGTGGTGGCATAGGCAGGTAGTTAGCTAGCTGCTGCACATGGACCCATGCTGTCATACACATGGAGAGGGGGCTGAACGTCGGGGATACATTAAAATGTAAATCTTTAATCAATCGAGTGTGGGGGGGTACTTGTTATTCTGTTTCTCAGTCTTTTTCCATCCCTCAATATAACACCAGAGAATGAGGGAGACACCAGTACACAAAGTGGGTCTTTCAGCTGTGATACAAAGAAAGAAATCATTTTGTACTTTTTCTCTCTTTAGCAGACTGCAGTTTGTCTCCTGCACCACGGCCTCAAATCACAGCTTGTATAACCTTGCCCCCGCAGTCCACAGCGTGTGCTTGTGACTTTACTGTACATAAGGGGTGTGTGTGTGCGCGTGTGTATTAGTGTTTGACCTTGTTCCAATCCTTGTTTTGATTTAGCTGGCCACACCTACGCCAGGCAGCCAGGTAGGGGTTGATGGGAAATGAAAATTAAAAAAAGCAGACAGAAAGTGGAGGGATTGGGAGTTTTATGAGCAGTACATGTTAAGTGAGAGAAAATTGAACATTACAAAGACTTACATTTCTATTGGTCAGTAGCTTTGGGTGATTCCAATCTACCACAATGTGTTGAGTTTTACCACATAGCAACCACAGCAGGTGTATGTGGTGTGCTGGTTGTGAGTACTTGGGTGTGTTTGTGCAAGTGTGTAGTGGCGAGGTTAATTGTAATTTGCCCTGTAGCTTGTGGCTAGGGTTATCCTTTTTATCAAATCTACGTCTCCAGTTCCATGGGGACGTGTAGCTAATTGGTTTCCGCTCTGTCGTGGAATGATAGATGATTATATGGATGCTCATTTGATCAGCAGTGGTCCTCCACTCATACATCCTCCTCTTCTACCTCCGGCCTATGCCAGGGTTGTGTCCCTGTGCTGGTGTGGCGGGGCATCCTATCATAACATATGAACTTTAACTTGGCTATAGACCCTTGTCATGGAAGCTACATGTTAGCTGTGTTTCTCCCTCATGTACATGTGCTGTGGCGTGACAGCTAGCAGCGTGTAATGTGAAACTGTCCTTTGGTGGACAGCCTTCAGTTAAGTGCCACAAAGACCCAATCCAGATGTAACTCACTGGTTTCAGCGATAATGCACTGATACTGCATAGACATACACATACAATCCATGATCATTTTTAGGTTATATCTTTGTCTTGATGGGTCATTTAGGATTTGTATCAATCAGTCAATTACCAGTGTTTTGTAGGACGCCCATGATTAACCACAGATTGATTAGGAGTTTTTGGTTACCAAGATAAAGCAAATAACTTGACTTGTGCAACAGCTTTTGATTTTGAATGATAATCCTTCCAAATGCAGCATGAATACATAATGCTTAATGCTAATGATAACCTCACTAGCATCCAGTTTAGATGAGGCCAAGGATCGCTTTTTAACTTGCCAATAAAATGGCTAACCTGAATGGGACCTTGTAAAGAATATACTGAATAGGCTGGTGGGGGTAATCTAAATCACTGTACCCCAGATGTCATCCCCTAATGACACCTCTGGGTCCCGTCCAGCACCCATAATGAGGTAAGTGTGTGAGAGGGTAAGCTCCCCTAAGCATTGGTCTTTCCCAGCATGGGACAGGCACGAGTTAGAAAGGATCCAGTCTGAGACACCATCAAGCTTTTGGATTAGTCCTTGCATAAAGATAATGAAAAGATTCAAACCCCCATTGCACTAATCACATATCTATGACCCTAGAAAAGGCCATCAGATCTAAAATGAATTACAGATTAGAGGACATCTGTTTGAGCTGAGATTTGGGGAATTTAACTTCCAATGGATCGGATAGAGAATAAACTTGTAGATTTCGGTCAAAGGATAGAACAGTCAATATTGGCTGAGCCTCTTACTTCAAAGGGAGTGAGAGAAAATACATGTACTGTTTCATCAGAAACAGAATTAAACACAATGGAGTGACAGGTGAATGTTCATCATGTGCTTGCACTTCCAGTGTAAGTGGACTGTGTGCGTGTTTGAGCATTCTCGAACTAGTTGCAGGAAGGAACTTTCATCAAGTACCACACAGTTGGTCCCTTTGATTATGTCCCTTGTTTCTTATATTCATACTTCTGGTCGTGACAGAGTATTTCTCATACATATACTCAATCCCTGCCTTTGAGATCACGGTGCTGAGTCTCTAATGTGATGCGGGTGCGGTCAGATCAGCTGGTTCCAACCCGGGGCGATGCTGACTGAGGGAGGGAGGGAGGCATTCATCGTCCCATCGAGGGGGTGGTGACAAGCCGAATGAACACAGACACCCAAAGAAAATGAGAAACAAGCATCCCTCCAATCCTCTCTCTCCCTGTCCTCCTCTCCCTCTTGTTCAACTGTGATGTGAGTTAACATGCAGCAGTGTTCTGTCACCAGTCAGACAGCTGAAAGGATATTTATGGTACAAGTGTTTCAGGAAGACATATTTTTAGTATGACAGGAATGTTATCAGGGCCAATATTCACAGATAGAAAGATTGTCACATATGGATGTATATGATTCTTTTATTTGTCTGTGTGTTTGTGTGTGTGTGTGTGTGTGTGTGTGTATGTGTGTGTTTGTGTGTGCGTGTGTGTGTTTTCAATGCTTTCTGGTCAGTCTCAAAGGACTTAATGTAGGAACCATTGCATTAGTACTGTCTGCTTCCTGCCTCCTCCGAAATTATATTAGTACTCTTTGTTTTTGACTCATCAACTCTCACTCTGCAGAGGCACACACGAACGCACACACACCTTGTGCCTCAAAAACAAGCATGTTCTTTGATATTCAGTGAGTGTAAACGTGTCTTTTTGTCGTCGACAGGTTTGTGCTGTGCTATGCTTGTGATGGAGTTTGAAAGATTTAAGTGCATATTGATGTAGTCAAAGCACCACTCAAACACTTACTATCACTGAGTTACAGTAGCTTTCAGAGGTAGATGACTCCTAAGTTGCTATTACCTATGCACGTGCTTTACCTCAAGATCATGATGAAATACAGAAATGACTCATGTCCAGAATAAAAAAAACAAGAAGTATTGAAGGACATAAGTTAAACGTAATGGTCCTTAACTTATAGTTTCTTTGCATTCTCTTATGTCAGATTTAGTCAATACCAGCTCAGAGGCTGAAACGTAGCCTCTTAGAATAGGGACAAAACATGATATAATACGCTGGTGTGTGAAAGTTAAGCAGGGCGCCATGTGGCGAATGCTTCACATTCATCTATCGCTGTTCTATTTGTGTGTCTCTGATAAAAGATAAAAGTCTTCAGTGTTGCCGTTGATGCTCTGTAACTGCTGCAGAGAAACGCTCATACGCACACAGTGTGTCTGTATGAGTAGTTCTGATCGTACTGTGGTTAGCTCACACAGTGACAATGCCAGCACAAGGTCTTTAGTGTGGGCTGAAGTTAAACCACCAACCACCAGGAGCAGGCCAATCGTTACAGGGGCATCTTTTCATATAAACCTCCTCTGATATTTTTATAGATACTGTACACGCTACTGAAAATAGGCCACTGTTGAAATTTTCTTCATTGAATGAAGCTACAATTCAATAAATCATGTATAAACAATCAAAACTGGAATAATTCTCCTGCAGCAAAGTTACACTGGATGAGGGGAGAGGGGAAAAGCTTGGTGCAGTAAACAATTCCCACCTATGTCAAAAGCCTACAAAGTGGTGTGAGGCTACAACAACTATAAATGCACAATCTTTATAATACTCAAATACTCACATCTAACAGGGTCATTAGTGGCTGAGGTCTTTGTGCAGAAGGGTGCAGACCTCAAACAGCCGAGATACTGTACAGAAGCCTCAATCTCCTAGGTGTCTGGTTGAGGACCCGAGCTTGACACACACACACACACACACACACACACACCTACCCCTCTATTACATATCCCTCATTTGTTTAATTTAAACCTGTACAAGTGTTAAAGTGTGTCCATGTGTGCTTCATAAATTCATTTTCACACTAACCTGTGTGCTGTCATCAGTTCTACTATCTCACTCTTGGTCTCTGTAACAGTATCTCACTGCAGGCTGTTTGCAGACTGTCTGACATGTGAGTGTGGAGCTGCAGCTGCGTTTAAGCACACCGTAAAATACACTTACACAGGAAACAACAAAAATACACCCAAAGATTGACGCGCATTATGGTCTGCCTTGGCTTGTTCCTGAGTTTGTTTAGCCTGTGTGTGTTAGAGGTGTGTGTGTGTGCATTTAGATATTGGTATAATGTCAATCTGGGACTGAAAGAGTACACAAGAGTCAGAAATACACCTGAAAGATAAATCTGTGTTCATGGTTGCACGTACGCACAGGTTGCTTCAAAGTGGTTGATTGTATTTTGCTCCAGGTGGATCATTTTCTGACAGAATCATCTGCATACCATGTGTGTGTTCATGTGTGGCATGCTTTTTATATAGTGCCCCTCTCAAAGCACCTCACACGTTTTTAATCTCACCCAGTGCAGGCCGGCACGGATGAACACACACGCACACATTCTTCTTTGTGTTTGGAAGCCTCATGAAGAAGGCAGGAGGTGACTGTTGGTATTGACTCTGTACGGTCTTGACGTTCACTTCTGAGAGCGTAAAGGTCTGTTCGTTTGCCCCACTAAGTGGATATGCTGTGATTAAGGGGGATTCAATGTTCTCCGTGTGTGTGGGGGCCAACAGTCAGAGTTGAGGTATCTGTGCTAAACAACGCACAGGGGATGCATGACGCAAACACAGATGCACTTTTGTTCTCTTATGTTTTTGAAAAACATTCATCTCACGTACCAGATAGGAATCATTTCAGCTTCTAATATCCGTTTCTGACTTGAGGTTGATGTGATGAATCTCCAATGGTATGTGTGTTTTTGCGTGTACACTGGAGAGGATGCACATTTGACTTCATTCTTTGTGTCTGGCCACTCTGTCCAGATGTGCAGGAATGGTTGTGTGTTGTAATGCTTCCTGTTTTGCAAACTGTCTTGGGTCAGGAGAAGGACTGGGATGCTTCAGTGAGTGGAGATGGTGGATAGAATAAGCCTAAAGGAAGAACGAGCGTCGTATTGGATGTGTATATCAAGCAAAACAAACATGCCGTTCAACATTTTGAACAGTGTCTTCAGCTCATGGTCACATGATCCACTGTATCCATGTCTTTTATCTTTACAACCGAGTACTGACAATATTCAGAACATAAAACAGTAGTCGGTTTAGTTTGATCTTGCTTCTTTCCATAGTCAACAGCAATAAGAGAGCATTCTCTCCTCTCAGTGACCAGAAGGAGGTGAGAGGAGAGAAACCAAATGCATCTGCCCAGCAATCAAGACACCAGCATATTTACAGATCGGCCGTATTAAATTCTCTGGCCAGCTGCTGGAAACTGTTGGCTGTACTCATCTACATGAAAACCACCAGACTACAGGGCTCAAGCTCGCAGTGCTCGCAGTTGGAGCAAGGTCAGATCACACACTCCAGAATTTGCTGATAACTGTGCGACTTCCTCCTGAGGCTCGTGCGGCTGTCTTGGTCCACACCTGAATACACATTAGCCCACTGGCTCCAGCGGTTTTTTGTATTAAGTATTATTTATGATGTGAAAGTGAGCATTGTTGTTCACTTCACTGTAAAGTGAAGACAATGGATTTAACTGAACCTTTACCACAAAGTGAATTTTAGGAAGTGACGTGTGAATCTGGCCCAAATATTCCTGTATTTATATGTCACAATAACTAAGTTATTTGCAACATTTACGGAGAAATGATTTCAAGATATTGCACTGAAACCTAAGCTATGAACATTCAGTATATCCAGCTCAAACACAGTTATGGAGCTGTACCACATGTTGGAGCAAAGGAGCCAGAGGTTGCTTGTTGCGCAGCTGAGAACAGGAATCCGTCCCTTCGCCCTAGGAGTTGGCAGTTTCAAAAACATCCAAGAAATTGATAGATGAGTGAAGTGTGAATGTGTGTGTGAATCTTCTGGAGTATCTGCCTCGAATAAAATGTCAGCACTGATCCAGAATTATTCTGGCTTGCTGATGAGGGTCAAAATTTATGTTGTTTAATTCTCTACAAGCGTGCTACAGTTTTTTCCAAAGCCTGTAAAAGACATCATCGGATTTCCATGGTGTTATTTTAGGGTTTCACGCTACGTCTGTTTTCTTGTCTGTTTTTTTGTGTTTTGTCAGACTGATGGGTGGGCACTTGTTTGGCGCAGGACACAATAATACGCATTTTTATTCATTCAGTATTCATGCAGCAATGAAATTACACACAAACACGAAATGAAACGGGTGACTGCATTTGAGAATACAAACTTAAACAAAATGTCCACTCGATATAAATGAAGTGGAGATATGCAAGGGAGAACAGGATAACTGTTATACTTCCTAAAAGCCACCTCACAATTTGTAACTGCCCTCTTCATCCTGGCACTGGCCTTGGCTTGAAAATTCAAGGACCGTTCAACCGGATGACTTGAGTTTGAAAACACCCAAAAAGAATATGAGGTAAAACAATTACAATTCCCACATGATGACATGTTTTACAAGCATCCTGTAGTGATTCCGGTGTGTCACTTGTCAGGAATGCTGTAATGACTTGTCTTGCAGTGGACACAAACAGCCCTTTACTATACAACTATTTAACAGACTTGCTCACTGGCTATGATATCAGTGATGCCCAACCACACCCACATATGCAGTGTCATGTGAAAAGGGTCCTGTAGCCTGCGGTGGTTCATCCTGACACTATCATATGTTAATACATACAGTATACACATGTGGACGGGAATCAAAGAATGGAAGGCAGGACCCATTACTCAAACCAATGCTCACCTGGTGAGGACACACTCTCTTGCGTGCGAATACATGGATATAGCCACTCCACAGAAGCCCACTGAGAGGATGCAGTAGCACTGAGCAACCACTTCCACAGTCGTAGATCTGCAAGCACGGAGCCATTAGTGTACCTTTGGGGAGTTTCTTTCTTTCTAATGGAGAGGAGAGTCAAGTGACCCAAGCTAGCAGCAGTTTTTTCTCTCATGTTTTCCCCACTCACTCTGTCTGAATCCAATCTCCACAGCATGGACCATAATCTCACAATGTCCTCTACTTTTCAAGAGTAAGGCTGGCTTTCCCTGGCAAATCCCCCTAAGTGCATTTATCCTGCTAACAATCGCAGTGTTAGCCTGATGTAACTTATTCCTCTCTTCCATCAGCTGCTATTGTTTCTCAGTGCACAGAATTGCTCAGTTGGCCACGTTTTAGCTGTAACTCTCTTCATTGTCCAGAAAACCACCCCATCATCAGCATATTTATATTTCAAATGTTTTTTTTACTCGAAATCCGTCACTTGTTTGAGTAGCTAATAAATCCTGGACATGACAGCTTTTATTCTATTATCCATATAAAAAAATAAAAGTAGAACTATGTCATATATAGGGCTTTCCTCTTAATTTTGATAATATGTAGTTTGAAGCTCCTGCTCTGTTGTTGTTGGACAGCAAAGATTTTTGTCCCAACTCCTGTTGGGTCCTTGCTGTCTCGAGGGTTTTTGCAAATACAAAGGCAACTGTAGTTTATGAGCCTGTTACCAGAGCAAACGTTACACACACAATAAAAGGGTGTCACTGGCTGAATATAACCGCTATAAAGTAAATAAAAAGCTCTGCTTGTTTTGTAAACTGAATTCCTTGTGACCTTTTAAAAGTATTTGTCTGCTTGTTTTCGGCTCTGTTGGCTGAGTGGGTGCTAACTTTAGGATGCAGAAGTCGTCTCTCGCAGGCGCACTTCCAAAAACACCCAAACTAGCTCACTCTCATTTGAAGATTCTGAGTGGACCATTATGAAACACTCCTCAGCTGGTTTCACAGCCTCTTCAGCAAAGGAGTGTGTGTACTAGAGTGTGTTCTGAAAAGATAGGTGAACAGTCCCAAAACATACACGTCAAACACACATGCACAAAAAGCAATTCTACACACACTCAGCTCAAACAAGATCAGTGTAATTCATGTGCACCCCTGGGGAGATGCCAGGGTTGACGGGGATATTTGCATCCCTAATTCCCCATCTAGCACCATTGTCACACCCCCTCTCCATGCCAGCTGGGACCACCAGGGCTGGGACAGAGGTGGGACAGGAAGTCTTTTACAGACTCACACACACACACACACACACGCTAGTGCACGCACACTCATGCAGCCCGTATCTAATCAATTTGATGCCGATGTTCAACAAAGGTCCCATTTAGGGTAATTAAAGCTGTCCAATTACAGCCTGCATGTGTGTGCACGTGCCTGAGTTTCAGGGGTTCTTTGTTCCTACGCACTCTTTGTGCAAGCTAATTTAAATCTACAATGTGTCTGGGTTCGCTGTGCTTAATTATCTTAAAAGTGGGAAATAGCTCTATTGTTCCTTTTTTCCTTTTTTTGTGACCATCAATGAGTTCATCATCTCTCCGATGAGCTGCCCGTCCCCTGGGCTGCCTAATCAATTGTCTATGTGGCCATTCTCTTTTGGAGAAATCAATCACAAATCAGGTTTGGCGCAACTTAAGTGTTCCTCTGTGAGTTTGTTTGTGTGTGTGTGTGTATGTTTGAGTGAGAATACGTGCATGCAAGTGGACGCGCTGTGCATGTGTGTACATTTGTGCTCTGCAGCTGTTGTTAGGATTTGACACATGATTTACCCCCTCACTCACCACAATGGACTCCCCCATCACCCCCATCATCTCCCCATCACCTCCCCAGTAGCCAGCTGGGCTCATTCATCAAAGAGATGCTTCTGATTTGCGTGTTGCAGGTTTTTGTTTGTTGCATTGATAACTTAACTATTTTATTTAGTTTGGTTTTGATCATCAACAATGAAATACAGATGACTTGAGGCCATTGGTCTGTAACATCCTTTACAAGATGTTGCCGACACACAGGCTAAACCCTGGAATAAATAATTAAATGATTAACTTATCTGGATTTAAATAATTTGAATTATAATCATTTTCATATATTTTTCAATAAAAATGGGAAGAACAAGGTAAAATTGAGTTTTGAGTGCATGATAAATGTAAGGTGTTTAATTAGAAGTTGCATATTGAAGTATTTAAAGCACAGAAATACAAATACAGATGATTATCAGTATAAACAGAGGTGCACATTTAAAAAGCAATGCATGTTGGAAAAATTACACAAATGTTTTCAGTGTTTTGTCTCACGCTGTCTCTGATAGCTGACCTCTTTCAGTGCATGTAGGAGTCAGCTGGTCAGTTCTGATGGCCCACTGAGCTGTGTCTGTCCTATATCATATTACAACTCTTTTATCAGCAGACCCTGATCACTCATAAATGCACACGAGTGAGTAGAGAGATTGAGAGCAGAGGTTAAGTTTCAGCTTGGGTGACCATCCATGGCAGTTATGTGTGTTGATTTTTCTTGGTTTTCTTAGAATTAATCATTTACTGTGTCAGCCTGAAGTTGCTCTTTGATGAAAATAGCTACAATTGAACATGTTTGGAGGAATCACGAATCACTGGATTCACATGAATACTTAGTGTCTGTATCACTAAGCGCTTCAGCCAATTTAGACCATCTTATTGTCTATCATTACATCAAATCTTCTAACCCTTATCTGTATCGACGAAACACACACACACACACACACACACACACACACACACACACACACACACACACACACAGGAAACAGACGCATAGCAGGATAGCCCAGCATGCATCTACGAGGTTCAATCTGAGCAGATTACAACATATTAGGGTAGAAACAAATGCCAACGGGTTCCCTGGAGAGTTTTAAGAGAGAAAGGCTTTCTGTTGGTTCTGCAGGAACAAAGTGGCAGAGTGGAAACAAAAGTCAGCAGGGGGATGTGATGGAGGGTGGTGGGAGATCTATCTATCTCCTCTGCCATACCAAAGGAGGTGTCTATACACAGACAGTAAATGTTTAAACAGCTAGTCAGTTTATTTTCCCCCTCATTATGTCACATTTCATCTCTAAAAATATCCCTGTGTATTTTTATGTTTGCATCCGCATATAGACCCAGAGTCTCAGAGGAAGAGGACTGTGCAAAATGTTCTGGACCTGCGACAGAACCTTGAGGAGACCATGTCCAACTTGCGAGGGGTGCAGCTGAGCCACAGGTCAGATGCAAGCACACACACACACCAAAATGTCCTCACATTCCTAAAGTTCCATCAAGCTAAGTCAGATATTGTTTGTATCGCATCAATTCACAACAGTTATCTCATGACGCTCAGCAGACTAATCGAGTCCCAACCCAACATTCACATGAGCAGCTCTTTGCAAAGAAGGAGAGGAAAAACAAAGTGTCCTCACTCACATGCACACATATTTGAGCAACAAGGAAACAAAGAAAACAGAAATAATTAGTCAAACAAGAACAGCAGTTAAACGGGCTGGTTCTTATTGACATTGCAAACAGTGTGCTGGGGTGTGGTGGTTAACTGCCTGTGAGCTTTCAGATCTATATCAGTATTCCTGACAGACCAGGAGCGGTTGGCCTGTCATTTTCCTGCCTGCTCCTTCTCTCTCTCTAGTTGGTTAACATGCAACTGAAGCAGGATTAGCTCAAATCTGACTTCAAAGCCAACCCTGCCAATGCACACTCACGACTTACATTCAGACACACAACAACGCTCTGTTGAGTAAGCGTGTGTCTCTGTGTGTTCTCTCACTTGCTCTCATTCCGGCTTGCACTGGGCATGTCTTTAGTCTTTGTCCTTGAGAGTTTCCCCTGTGCCTGTCTGTACATGCGTCGGCTGTCATGTGTCTTTGTTCCTCAGTGGGAGCCTCTTACGTGAGGAGCAAATCAGCAGATGGCTCCCTGCTGGAATACGTTTCCTTTGCTTTCTCCATCGTTTTATTGCACTAAAAGAAGCATGAATCACTTTCCTTCATGATATATTATGCTTTTTAAAATAGAAATGCAAGAATAGGTGATGAACATAATCAAGTCATTTTTTGACTTAAAGCATTAAAAGCAGTGGGTGGGTAACTTATATATAATTTATAGGTGTTTCACTTGCATCTCCAATTGAATGTTTCCTTACTACAAGAATAACTTTAATATAAGAGGCAGCAAAAGAACATTGTCTCTTGTGTCATATTTAGACCGGGATACAGCGCTGCACAAGGGATTTACTATTTTATTTGTGATGCTGGTATTTGTAGACTCACACAATCGTGTGCTGCCATGAAGTGGCAGTCTCACGCTGTTCCAAGCTTAATGCAGAGAAAAGCATAGAGGCATGTTTGCTGACTGTGGAAACAGACACAGGCAGGTTTTCTAAAACATACAAAGCAACACCACACACACACACACACACACAACCTGGAAGAGCTAAACTAATCCCTCCTGTTCCTTTCTTCAGTAAAAAGCTGAACGATTTTCAGAAAGAGCAGAACTGGTCCAATGTATGAAAAAAGAGCAGATATGTGATGTGGAATTTGTACCTATTACTAATATTACCTCTCTCACGTCACAGCTGTTTGGAGGGGACAATGTTCTACGACAGTGATGAAGCTGCAGCATTTTCCATTTCCAGTCTATCGAATCGTTCCTCTCCACTGTCATGGCGCCAAGGTCAAGCCAGTCCTCGTCTGCAGGCTGGCGATGCCCCATCCACGGGTAACACGCAGACAGAAGTTCCCCTCCGAATCAGCCACACCTCCCGCGTCCATCTCATCGAAGCTCTGGGTGACTCGGATCCATCTCTGCTGAAAGGCGACTACCTCAGTGACAGTGACATTGGAGGGAAGAGCCCAAACGAAGATGACGATGATGACGTTGACATTGATGATCTGGGGAATGGGTGAGTGGCATTGTCTTTTATTGAAAAGAACAACAGGACCCACACATCCAAGAGAAGACTTGGCCAAGACTTGATACTGCTCCACAGATTTCATGGCCATTTCGTGTGTGTGTGTATATACACACACACACCTACATATATGTAAAATATCTAAACAAAGAGACGCCTCTACTACTCTGCAAAGCAGTGATATAGAAGTTTGAGACGTTTAAAAAGTCCACAGCTATATACAAGTAGAGAAAATAGAAATCTTATCTTTTATTACAAACGCTTCATGACCACACGGGGTTGAGTGGATCCCACCGCCTGCCGCCGCCCAGCAGCAGCTGTCCTGCCTGCAGTCACTGTTCGTCGTCCCTCTCTTAGTGGACGCTGGCAGTTGTAGCTCCCCCACCATGGTGCAGCTGGCTGTGCCGTCATCAGAAAACCGCCCTCTGGCAGACTTTGGGATTGATGTCATAATCATTTCACCCCCTGGCAGAACTCACCCTGTCATATTCAGCTACATGACTGCCAGAGAAGCCCGCGGCCTCCACGCAGAGCACCCCTCACTGTGTTGGTCCAGCCGAACCCCCTGGAAGACTTAGAATGCAGATGTCGTTTGAGAACTGGTGATTTCATTCAACCCAACCAGTGTGGGATCAGACAGAGCTGTCAAGGTCAGAACAAGTATTCCTTAGATCAAAGAATTCAGTGTTCAGATCACATCAGAGAGCTTTTTTTAACCCTAAAAAATACTCACCAGCATGTTTTCTGTTTCAGCAGCACCCAGATGCTGTTTGTCACTCAGACCTTCACATCATCACACACATCTTCCAAGTGTTTTCCAGTGTTTTATGGAACATCACATACCTTTCTGTTCACTTCACACCTCCACATTTGTGTGGTACCAACTATCAGACAGCCTGTTAGGAAGTGTGAGCGGTGCTGGTACACAAGGTCAGGGCCCAAGCCAGCAAAGATCATGACAGAATGAATGGTAATAATGTGAGCATCCACACTGTTGAATTGTCTTTTTTTCTATTTATGTTTTTTATTTCATTTTACACATTCAGACAGCTCAGCCAGACAATGTTACAATACAAGAACCCGTCTCGAACTCGTCCTTTTCTTAACAGCGGCACTAAGCAACTGCTGTGTCATCTCGGGTATTTTCCAGCTAATTCTGTCTTCTTCATGATTTTCGTAACAATACAGTCAGATAAATAGTTGAATGATGTACTCTTACTTACTCCTTTTTCCTCTTTTCCCATATTCTCAAGCGCTCACACCATGATCTCATCTGTCTCCCATGATGATGTTTGCTGATGTTGTTTTTCTTTTCCAACCTCAGTGAGCGTCTTAAGTTCGTCTGACACGTTTTGAGCAATCTGTTATTCGTGATGTCTTTGTCTTTGATGGACTTATATTGGTTGCCTGTGTTTCTATTGTTCTCAGAATGACACCAAAACATATTAATACTTCTGAGTACTTGCTGTGGACGCCCTTGTAGGTCTTTAAACACTTATTTAGCTCCAGTCTGTCTCATTTATACAATTACCCTCCTCCACAGAGACAGAAAGCTTGTGAGGACTCGGCTCTTTGGCCTTGTTTTTGAGAACTTGCAGCTCTCGAACATGACTACAATTTTCATTCCTTTGCACACAGAGCATCAAGTTTCACAAATCAGGTTTCATGGGCCAACTCCAAGCGCAGCAAAGAGAAAAACATTATCTCATTGCCAACTGATTATAGCAGTGTGCATAATCAATCCCTCTGCTCACCGCACACGCTGTAGCATTATGGTGCATGTGTTCAGGGCCTTCAACAACACTGTCAGCAAGTTTGTGCCGTAGGAGGAGGCAAAGCACAAGACAACAGCGGTTGGCAGGTTAAAGCTAAACTACGGGGGGGGGAAGATAAGGAAAACTAAAATCTGCTCTTGAATCAGTGACTGAAACAGTGACTGACTCATGATGTGTTAATAATCTGTACAGCTATACATCAACTTCTAGAGAAGTTTGACGGTGCCACCGTCTTCTGGGAGTTGATGGTCGATCACGTATAATCACAGTGTGACCACGTTCCAAGCGGAGAACTTTGCTTTGTGTTACGCTTAAACTTGGTATTGTCCTGCCTCGTTTGTCTGCTTTATTCGCCCCAGTAATGTTGCTTTAGTCCTCAGTGATGTCAAAACACAGTAAGACACTCCTCCCATAAGTTCCAAGAGCCAAATGTCACATCTTTAAATAGTGTTCTTTCACATGAACCACAAAGCATTTACCAATTAGACAAGAAACAAGGAAAATATTTTCAGTAAATTAGACAAGAAAGGAGTAAATTCCATCATTTAAGGGTAACAGCAGAAAGTTATAATGTCAATATATAATACTTGTGCAATAGAATTCAACTAAAATAGCCAGCAGCAGCATCTTTTCTACCACTAGATGGCAGTGCTGCTATTGCATTATCCCTTGCTCGTCTCTCCACCCTGTCAAGTCGCAGAAGACTCATGCTGTCTCTCTTATCTCATAATTTATTGCACATTCTCATCCATTATACATACACGCACTAGCCTGGTCACAATGAGGTCACAGCGCACATCCGAACATATATAATATTTCCCCACACACACTGTTCATCACATCTGTTCTTTGTTTGGGTTGTGTCTCTTTGTTTAAGAGAAAAAAGGAAATGAAAAACAAAGGGAGACTATGAGTTTGCTCATAAATATGAATAGACGAGCGGGGCTTTGAGTCATCATGGGGCTCAGTGTGACTCACTCCAGTCAGTGTGGATGCAAGTTTACTGAGATTGAGCCGTGACCTGTCTGACACACACAAGCTGTACACGCACTGAGTCAGGACCCCCCCTGTCACTTTCCCTCTGCTTTTTCTAGCCAGGGCCTCCGTCTGATGATTTCCACTATGGAATCAAACCCCTCCCAGTATTCCATACACTCTCACTCACACACGTCATTCTCACCGGGAAGCAGCAGAGTGTGTGTGTGTGTGTGTGTGTGTGTGTGTTAGTGTGTTTGGGTGGGCGTGTATGGATCATGAGAAGGTCACTCGGCTGAGTGTGTGCATGGACTTAATGTAAAACAGTACTGAAATGGGGCTATGGATCTAAACCTTTGCGTCTGCGTTCATCACAGTTTTTACATAAACAGTGAGTGAAATACATTTCTGGCAGCACTGAAACAACATTCATCAAATCTACACGCTGTTTTCACTTTAGGGCTCATTTATTGCACAGGTCCCTTAAGCTTCTCTTTAAATATGGTTCCTGCCGCAGTTTTCAGCCGGCGAGTTCAGTTACTGGGACTTGCCCTTCAAAAGAGGACAGGTGAAAGTTAGCTGAAGGATTCATACAGCAGGAGTATGTCAGCTGCTGCTGCTGCTGCTGCACCCTGGACCGGCAGGTGAGGGTTCATCAGAGAGAGACGATAGTAATATGTATTCACTGATAGCCCATTTGTGGCAAATATTCCTTGATTTTGAATATGACAACAGCTGTCATATTCTTCCACTGTGCTTGATGCCTGAGATCGACATATACATTCCTTTTTGTCTTGATATACAGATGTGAAGATTTTTGGACAGACCTTCCAATATGACACAAGGGTGAAGGGTGTGAGATAGGTTGGAGCCCTTGGAACTGTCTTACAGTGTTCACAGTGTGTTTTTTCTGTATTAATAAAGTGGAGCAGGATTGTGACCGGATTGTCGCTATTTGTGTGTGTGTGTGTGTGTGTGTGTGTGTGTGTGTGTGTTTGGGGGGGCGGTGTTAATTTCATACAAAATTTCAATGACAAGAATATTGAAAGAAAGACAAGGCGAGAAGAGCCAGGAAGCGGCAGCACAGATATTATTCATTACCGTTAGCTTTTGTTCTCTTCCTGTGTCGCACTAATAAATGTTCAAGAACGCAATGGGAGGAACAGTAGTAGGTTGTGTACATCTCCATCGGTTACTGAGGCTCATCTGGGTATCAGAGTCACTATTGATAGCTGCTGTTGTTGTTCTATCAGTGATAATAAGCCCAACGTGCACATCCACACGTGTCCATGATTGAATGAGCGTGTGGCTCGCTGTCTGCCCTGCTGGGCAAGATCATTCAGTTTCCGGATGGATGAGTTTTTATCCTCTGCAACCTCCCATTAGTAAACCGAAGGTTTCCATGGTTACGCTGTGAGCTGGTTCAGTGCACTGAGTGAATTGTGAAAGTGTCTGTTTGGAGCAGCACACACACACACACACACACACACACACACACACAAATGTCCCTTAGTTGCCATGTTGATCCTGTGTTGTTTTCTGGTTAGAAAAGCAGAAGTGATGAGTAAACACAGGACAAGGAACTTAGACAGAAAGAGGAAGGTTTGTTGAGAAGTGCTCTGTTCTGAGCACATAGGCCTTTGTGTGATCAGTGTTTTTGGTTCAATGACATGCTTTAATTTTCTCTTTTCAACGAACACTGAAGGTCATCTGGACACTTTTTTTTGTTGTTATCTGACCACATTGACGATTCAACTTGTCTAATTAGGTGTAACTTAATGGACCTTGGCATTGCCTCAGAAACCTTATCTCCATTGGGACAAGCTGTTAGAGGCTGTTCCCAAGGACCACACACTAGATTGTGTGTGTGTAGGTGTGTGTGCGTGAGTGTGTGTGCCTTGCAGTTATGTCAGCTGTACTCTGACCCCATCTGCTGGCCAGACACTAGAATCTCACACACACACACACACACACACCGATGCACATACTACACACCTAACACAGTCTGGCATATCTAGTTATGAATGACTTCCCATATCTGATGATTGCACAGGTGACAGATTCATATTCAATATTTACCCTCTCACTCTCTATTCTCTCTCTGTTCCCACATGCACACACACACAGAATTTAATGCAGCCTGTCATGTCTGAAGATGAACACCTCTTCCTACATCTAAAAATGTTAGAGGTGATGGATTCAATCACTTATTCAGTCTCATGAGAATGTCTGTGTGCAATGACTTGAATTAACGACACACACACACACACACACACACACACAGGCATTAGTCCCATACTGGAAAAAATGAAATAACATCCATTTTTGAAGCAAAGTTCAGAATCTGTATCTGATCATACTGCAGAATGTTTAGACTCACTGCAGACTTCATGCTAACTGTAATGGATTATACATCTCCTACTAGTTCCTACTTCTTCTTCTTCTGATCCTTACAACATACAGAAATGAAGAGAAACCAGTGGCTTCCTGACACAGAAGATGGTCGATGTCCTTAAACTACAACATGGAGCCTAAACGTGTTAAAACGTTCTAGCGCCTCAGAGATTCTGTTCCTGTGAATTAATCAGTCATGAAATATGGAGGGGTGTCTGCACATGTTTTCAGAATGTCTCCATTTCGGAGGTATGTATGGTTCAGGAGGGTGACAGGGCGTGTGTTTATCTTGTCATTCACTACCTGCTCATCTCTTGGCCTCACTGGCTTTGTGCACTGCTCCTTTGGCTCTGTCTGCTCAGTGTGGCGTGTAATCAATTACTTTCCCTGTCATTACTGAGACGCACTTGACCAAGCTGAGGCAAACATGTGGCCCAGAACACTTGACAGAACATCCATAGTCAACCCACACAGCATTTCTAACGACTGTTATCATGACCTGTGGTACTTTGCATTTTTGGGATAATTATGCTTAGTTACTAGATCATTTTGTGCTTTGATATGTTCTGTAATGTTACTTATTGGTCCCTTTTCAGGGGGGGCCGTATCAGGCACCAGCTGTAGCAGAAGGACGCGGTGACAAACAATGACGTTAATCTGGTCGTCTGCTAAAGTGGCACAAAAACACGCACACATACACACACAAACGCATTAACAGAGTGTAACATATGGAGGTACAGGGGGATTTGCAGCCCACTGACACCTCCCGTTCCAGTGAGAACAATGTCCTTACGTGCCATTTTTATTGTTTAGTGTTCACAGAGGATTATTATTAACCTCAGTGCAACAAGTTACTTTTAGTTCAAACAAACACAAGTGAGGAAAAGACCCTCTAATGGTTTCCTGTGTGGAGCCTGTCACTGTTTTTGGAGAACATATTTCCTCCAGTACTATTTCTTTCATTGCTCATATTTTCCATCCCCACACATGCTTTACCAACATATATACATACACTTACAGTCGACTTATGTCAAGTTGACTGCAGTCAGGAATGCTCCGTCTCTGCGGATCTGTTTAGTTTGAACACGGGCCATTTCATTATTGTGAAACAAACTGCAGTTGAGCAAAAAACACATGGGCTGGTTTGAAGCTTGGGAACTGCTTCTGAACCCTTGAACAAAATCAGTTTATCTGGCTGCTTGTGTGGTAGACAATAACAATGCACCTATAGATTACAAAACTGATCAATTTCCTCTCTCCCACCCTCCACCGATCCATGGCTGCTGCTACCCAGACGTGCCTCCCGCTTAGGCCTGGTATATCTCCATGGAGACGCTATGGCATAATCCCCACTAATCCTTGGCTTCCTATGATGACAGGGTTAAAAGAGAATAAGAAAACTCAGGGACTTGGTCAGCAGTCCACAAGTGCGAGGGGGGAGGATTGTCGGCCGTGGTGTGTGTGCATGTGAAGGACCCCCACGTAGTTCAGAGGGATGAGTTACCATGTCAACAATATGAGCGAGCAATGGAAATAAATGGAGTGCGTGAGGCGACTCAGCTTCTTAGTTTACAAAGGTCAAAATGTCGCGACTTTTGCCCGATGACCAATTTCCTTAAAGGAAAGAGGCACATCTCGCTCTTCCTGGAGGAGTTTTGAATTAACTTTATTTTATTTTGCTATGATATAATCACAAAGCAACCTTGAGATGAAAGTGAGGAAATGACCTGAAAGCAGCAAGTGATGAAGAACATGATGCTAAACCAACAAGCGTATATATAGAAGAGAGAATCACATGACTCAGTCAACAAACCTTTGTTTTTTTGAGATTACACGCAGCTTTAAATGGAATCTGTTCAGGAAGAATAGAAGAACAAAATAATAGTACCTTACAATATATCAGGGTTCACCCAATTTCCATGTAATGAAAAACTTGATTGATATGAATGTTTATAATATATGTGGAAAAAAAAACGTTAGCTCCTCATTGAGATCCAACTTTCAATGAATGCAGCGGGAAGAGTAAAACTAATCTGAATAATCCACAGAGTTGGCCAGAAAGATTTTTCTTTGGTTTTAAGTACTTGTGCTTTCCATTTGAGGAAAAGTCACAATTAAAAGTGCTCTTAGCGCCACATTAAATAAAATCCACGCTGGCTTTGCCTGTTTAAATCTTACTAGACTTTTAGCTCTTTAGACAAATCCATTGGAGATGTTGCAGAATTCAGTATTAAATTAAGTTTTTCTGGGTGACTGGGGCTGTGTCTAGACTGAGATACATTTATTTTTCTGAAGCAGAGTCTTTCTTGAAAAGCCCACAAATGAAATGAGGAATGTATGCGCAAAGATACAGTTTAACCCTTTAAAACTTTCAATACCCTGTGTAATTTTTGTCTAAAATGGGAAGGCGCTTCATTCCTCAGAAGATTGGTTCCTACGGTACACACACACACACACACACACACACACACACACACACACACACACACACACACACACACACAGACCATGCTGTCACTCTCTTCATACCTTCCCACTACAGCTATACAGACTTTAAAGTACATGCTTAGCCCTCTAAAGGGGGTAAATTAAACAGCATGGTTCAGGACAAGTCTTGGCCCCTCAAATCTACACACATACACACACACACGCACACACACACACACACACACGTGCATCACTTGAGCTGAGCCTTCCAAGTTTTAACAAAAGGGTGTGATGGGGGTTAGTAATGCGCATAACAATCAACCTAGCTACTTCCCCCCATTGACTCCCACGGTGTTATTCTCTGGAGTTGTTTCGACATTAGCCACACACTTTTCTTTCTGCCCTCCTGCCAACATTATCCCTTCCTGTTCTCCTCATTACGCCATCTCTTAATCTCATCCTTTCTTGTCTGCCCCTCCGTTCCGGGCAGTGAATATATACTCTCCATACAGGAGGCAACGTGCAACAGCAATCTGTCGAGCTTCACGTGAACTCATTAACTGAAGTGGTTGTTTCTTTCTGTGTCTTGTGAAAACTAAATAACACTCAACGCTCAGAAACAGACAAAAGAGTTCTCTCTGAGCAAGAGCCTAATAAAATACTTTTTAGTACCTTCCCACACGGCCTCTAAATAAAGTCCATTATTAGATACAATGCACTTACAAGCACATAGGTGAGATTATGATACTTAACTAAGATTAATAGCTGGACACTGTTACAGTAACAAAAACGTCTGTGTGTTAGTGTTTGAGAGACTAGTGTGGGCGTATTTCTAAAAAAGCGGCTTTGTAGTGAGTAGTGTTCGGGTTATATTACTCTTACATACAGATTCTGCCCCCATAGTGTCAAACTAATGTATTTTTGAAATGTTTGCTTTCATCATTATTCACTTATTTTCTCTTACCCTTTGAGACAGCTGCGTTGGATGGGAGAACAGTTGGGTCCCTGGTGTATGGTACTTACATAAACATGCCAGTACATTAGAGTTATTCACACAGTATGTAGTCAGAGTTATACCAGTGAAAAAGACACTTGACTGTATATTGCTGAACCAGAAAGTGACCTAGAACTCAAAGTTGAATCAAGATGTTCTTTAAACTTTGCGCACCTTAATCTTTGGACATTAACAGAGAGTGTGCAAAAAACGAGTGGTTTAATGGCTGACTGACTCTCAGCGCAGTGAACAGCCGCGTGTGGACCAAGACACGGTCTTGTTATGTGGCTGCAGACACCAGATGTTTCCTGTGATGCGCAGTTTGCTTAGACCCCCTGAAAGTGAACAATGACAATGAAAATGTTCACCTGTTTTCTGTTTCAGAGCGCTCAGGTGTGGAAATCAAAAGATGTATTCATATTAGTTGTTTTGTCAAAAGACAAGACATCACTTTCTACAGCAACAGGAGAATTATTGATGAGTAAGAGGGGTGAATCCCTGCTATTAGGGGTTTGTTTATATACGTGCTTGAAGAAACGGTTGCATTTCTGTGTCTGTGTGTGTTCCTGGTCTGATAAGGAGGATGAGCTTTCCCAGGTCTCTTCCCGCTTTCATCAGTGGAGGAGTGACAGGTTCCCAGGGTCATGTAAGTGACCCTGCATGTATACTGTCATTACACAGTTACATCAGCAGCTAATTACTGTGCTGTGCATGAACACACACACATACTGGCAAAGCAGCAACAGGCTCTTGGATATTCCGTAAGAAAAGGAGGGCAGTCGTGAAATGACACACTCTGTGATGAGAAGGGACAAATAAACAGAGAAGGAGACAGAAGACATGTCTGGACATGAGTCAACGGTCAAAGTAAAAGCTGACCAGACAGACACCAAGTGCCGTCCAGTGACTCTTTCCAGAAACTGCATAAATGAAATAAGTCTGACTCAAGTCGGATTCCAAGTTTGTGTGTTTGAACGTGGGAGTGTTATAGATGTGGACATGGAAACAGTTTTCCTTTCTGTCGATTTGTCATGTTTGACCACAGCAATGGCAGTGGCCTCCACACACCTGCAGTTCAGTGTGCCAGTCAGACCCCCGCTCACACACACACACACACCTGGCCCTGCGGCCCTGCATGGTACAAGTGAGCAGTAGCCTGAAGAAGCCTGTCTTTGTTCCTTGGCACTTAAAAAGACTGTTAATTATCTCTTCTTTTCTCTCTCTGCGGGGGTGTATTCCAATCTCTTTATTTCTATCTTGCTCTGCCACTCACACCATTTTGTGCCTCCACTGAAAAGACAGTGTTAATGATCTCCATCTTCCCCCGTCTCTCCACTGTCTGTTTCCCTCTTTCTCGGCCTTCATTGAACAGACCAGCTCACAGGCAGATCTATTCACTGGGGTCCACTCAGTGCTTAAAGTGTTTAAACACCACTGGTGGTTGTGAGGGAGCAGAGCAGTGTGTGTGTGTGTGTGTGTGTGTGTGTGTGTGTGTGTGTGCGTGTTGGCTGGGGTTAGATACATGATACCCACTCCATTTTTCTGCCAATACAGACTCTGTTACAATAGAAACACTGCAGTCATTTACCCTCCCTGGTTCATTACATACTGATTGAGGATTATTTACATCGCAGTCGGTTTGGCTGTTTGCCGGTGCTTCTTCTCCACAGTGAGCAACTGTTGAAAACTGCTCAAGTGTAATAAACTGCAAGGATTTTATTAGGTGTTCGCTTAATAAATCCAAAGTTATTTAAATCCATTATATATGTATGTATGTATTTCTTTAATATTTCTATAATATTTGACTTTTTTTTCGTGCTCTCTTGTATCTCTACAATTACTTTTACTTTTAGTGATTCTCAACAGGTACCTTGGAAGGACCTTGAATGGTCTATCAGGGTGACTTAAGACAAGTGTATACAGCGCAAAAAGGAGGATTTACCCAAGCTGAGGACATTCTGATCTTCAAATGGCTTGTAGATCAGTACAGTAGAAACTAGAAAAGTACTCGGAGAGCGCAGACCTCCACCAAGCAGCTCATTTCCAGTCAAATTCTGATTTCCACCAAATATTATCATCCTCCATTCATTTTATTTCATTCATTCATTCATCAAAACATGCCTTTGTCATTAATAATGAAATAGTTACTTTTAAAAAATCATTAGCAACCTTGTTACACAAATCAAGCTCTCTGAGCTACATTTTTTCTTCAATATAACAAAAAACAAACCTCCATCCCTGGGTGGGCTTGAACCCCCAACCATTGAGTTAACAAACTAACCACTGGTCCACAGAGACAGGCCACTGCTGCTATTGTGGAGTTCAACACATGGATGCTGAAAATGTCCCTATCTCACAATGAGTAAGAATCCCTCAACAGATTCCTGGATCCAGATGGTTCCAGAACACTCCCAACATGTAATCATCTGTTCCTGGTTCCATTATCAGCATTTCCTGAACATTTTATTAAAATCTGTTCATGGCTTTTTCTATTATTTTTCCAAAAGACACAGACAGACAGACAGACAGGCAGACAGACAGACGCTGGCCAAACCATAACCTTCTTAGCCCACTAAGTACCCCTTATAAAACCCTTGTAAGTCATGGATGTGCTTGTGTCAGTTCATCCTGAATTGTTGAAAGTTTTATCATGTGGATTGTTTTTTTATTGGCGGGCTTCAATTTTCATCACTTTGACTTGAACAGTCTATACCTCCGACAGAGGATCCAAACACACCTAAGACATGAAACCAACAGTTTGTGGCTTTACCTTGTGATCTGAGGGCTGAGTGGGCCACAGACTGCCGATTTGATTTGAGAGTGTGAAAATGAGTGGACGTGTCTCTTTGGAGAATGTGATGACTGCTGCGTTCTGCTGCGCTGCGCGTTTGGAAACGGAACAGCTGGTCGCGATCAGTGAAACCGGGGCCGGAGGAGGAGGAATTTGGGGGTGTTTCCTTTTATCCTTACCCCCTCCCCTCCCTCCTTACGCTGGCGTGTGTGTGTGAGAGAGAGAGAGAGAGAGAGAGAGGAGCCACTGCGGGAGTGGACCAGTCAGTTCACTGACTCTCACAGGCGGTTCCTGCGGTGCTCGTAGTATCATCGGCACCGGGTGGATTCTCCTTCTGCTTTTAGAGCTTCGGATATGTCCGACGGAGACAAAGCGGCGTGAACCTGGACTGTAGTAAAAAATACAAACAGAACATGAGCGGACGCGTGTTGAACGGTAAAATCCTGCATCTCGCTGCTCCACAGCGCACTGGGAGGACGATGCACTTCCTATCCAGGTAATGGAATAAACGTATAACCTGCTTGTTCCCTGCTGAGGATTACCATTGTGAAGCCTTCTGATCATGACTGCAGCGTGCTGAAGGCGGTGGATGGTCGAGACGCGCAGGCGGAGCCGGTGCGTAAAAAGCAGCAGCCGGTCTCATTGATAAAAGTCCAACAGCTGCACGCTGCAGCACGGTGACTGGCTGCATGTCGGAACGGAGGCTGAATCTCTGTGCAGACATCGTAGAAGCAGTCCGCCAAGGACCTCAATGCGCAGTGCGTTCCCGTGTGTTCAGTCAGCACTGTCTGTGATTGTGTAGTACTGACAAGGGTTTGTGTTGCACAGTGCAAACAATAGCCTGCGATGTGCAGTTCGGATCATGTGTTTGGTGTTCTATTGTTTGCAGAGGATGCGCGGGTTGATGCTTGTCAGCGTCTCGCTGAGCAGAGGCAGGTATGTACGTCTGTGAGTGCAGGGTGTGTTCATATCGATCCGTTGCGGGTCCAGACTGCTTTCTGCTGAAGGAGGTGACCTACATTCTGAACGGCGATTCTACCGATTTGCTGTGATTGGATGAAAAACAACAAGCCTCCTCAGTATCTTCATGCCCACACCATGTGAGAATTATCTGAGTGTGTGTGGGCTAATGTAGGCCAGTGGATGTGAGTAAGCTGCTGGGGGTGGATAGAATAATTGTGTATGGGCAATAGTTTCAAGATTCAAGAGTCCTTTTTGTCATTTCACAGGAAAGTCAAAGTCAGCTTACTGTCAAATATACTGTATACTGCATGCACGATATACAGCACAATGACCTTTTGATTGGACTCCTAGCTGAAAGCCACACAATAAAATACAGTAGAGGCACACTTTGAAATAAAAATATTTACACACATTAAGGCATTCATTAAATAAGGCCTCAGGTCACTGGATTGAGGACAAAAACACTAACAAACACACACAGCAAACGTTTTTTATAGACAGACAAAGATGCTCCATTGATTGATCTGTGATGGTGTGTGCGTGTGTGAGGTGGGGGGCAGCTTTTCTGTCTTTGGTCGGCTAACCTCTGGCGACCATTGACCCTCTTGAGTGAAGTGGTCTGATCTCAGAGCATTAGTCACGCACGCACACACACACACACACACACACCACAGGAACAACTCAGGTGTTTTCATATGTGTGTTTGATTTGTGTTCCTAAACTGTCAGACTGTCAAAAGTCTGATAAGTGGTCAAATGCACAGAAAACCACACCTTCAGTTTCTTTAGTGTGTGCAAACATGAAACACACACGATTAGCTAACATGTTCCAGCCAGCACAAAGATTTACTTCAACATTATGAGTCATCCTGAAGGCAATCCAACATCAACTTCGATTCTGTCACTGTGTGTGTTGTCATCAGGACATTATACAAATAGCCTGCTCAGCATGACCGACCCCTATCACACCCGCCCCGCGTTTACAACATCACCTCATCTAAACAGCCAGACCAGCACGCTGGCGACATCCCCCACTCTGAAAGACCACCACCACGTCTCCAGTTCATCCCAGTGCAGAAGTCGTAAATCAGTGGCTGTGATGCAGAACAGGTTTAAGTCATAGCTGATGTCATTTATCCGTGAAAGGGAAGTGTTAGTCACCAGTAGGCAAATTATTGTCAACATCTGTCAAATAAAAGAGCAAATACCTCATAATTACATACATGGTGTCTGCTGAAATGTCAGATGACACCTGTTGGCTGATGCTGTCACCGCTCAGCCATCTTCGCTTTTAAGAAGGAGTCCCAAGTTTCAGATTGCAAACAACACTGTTGTGATCAGGAACACAAACGTTATCTATTGTGTCTGATCACTATAAGGGCTCATGGAGATGTTTTGGAAACACACTTTGCTTACTCAGACACTGGGACCATCACAAGGGTCAGTTGACTGTTGACTGTCACGCCTCCATGATTCCTGATGCAGGAGCAATACTTTCACAACATAGTCATGTACACTGATAGACGCCATGAGAGCTCCCCCAAAGTGAAGCCAGTGGGTCTTGCTCCCCCTGTAGGTAGGTTGCAGTGCAGTGCATAATGCCAAAACCAGAAAAAAATCAACACACAACCGTTTTGGTTCAATATGTTTTGTACAGTGGTAAAAAAAAAAGAGGGGCATGCAGTTTAGATATATTAGTGTTTGGTGGTTCACACAAATGAAGATCAATCTGGAACAAAATGGGTTCCAGATTGTTTAACCTGTCCAAAGAAAGATATCAAAAATGCCCCGCTGACCATGTCAAAGCCCTGTGATGGTGATGTCTGAAATATCAAAATATGTCATTTGTGGTCAACGCTCCAAGTGGAACACTGAAAACACACATTGTTGGCATCCTGACTCTTAATTTCACCGTTAGGTGAACAAGTTTGCTCGCCCTGCCCTCAAGGTCATTAGGGAGATC
>NW_027613719.1:0-7500 GCF_965212315.1 Lampetra planeri
TCAGTCACTCAGTCACTCACTCAGTCAACTCACTCAGTCACTCAGTCACTCAGTCACTCACTCAGTCAGTCACTCACTCAGTCACTCACTCAGTCACTCAGTCACTCACTCAGTCACTCACTCAGTCACTCACTCACTCAGTCCACTCACTCAGTCACTCAGTCACTCACTCAGTCACTCACTCAGTCACCTCAGTCACTCAGTCACTCACTCACTCAGTCACTCACTCAGTCAGTCACTCACTCAGTCACCTCACTCAGTCACTCAGTCACTCACTCAGTCACTCACTCAGTCACTCACTCACTCACTCAGTCACTCACTCAGTCACTCAGTCACTCACTCACTCACTCAGTCACTCACTCACTCAGTCACTCACTCAGTCACTCAGTCACTCAGTCACTCACTCAGTCACTCACTCACTCAGTCACTCACTCAGTCACTCACTCACTCAGTCACTCACTCAGTCACTCACTCAGTCACTCACTCACTCAGTCACTCACTCAGTCACTCACTCAGTCACTCACTCAGTCACTCAGTCACTCAGTCACTCACTCAGTCACTCAGTCACTCAGTCACTCACTCAATCAGTCACTCAGTCACTCACTCACGTCAGTCACTCACTCAGTCACTCACTCAGTCACTCAGTCACTCGCTCAGTCACTCACTCAGTCACTCACTCAGTCACTCACTCAGTCACTCAGTCACTCACTCAGTCAGTCACTCACTCAGTCACTCACTCAGTCACTCAGTCACTCAGTCACTCACTCAGTCACTCACTCAGTCAGTCACTCACTCAGTCACTCACTCAGTCACTCACTCACTCACTCAGTCACTCACTCAGTCACTCAGTCACTCACTCAGTCACTCACTCACTCAGTCACTCACTCAGTCACTCACTCACTCAGTCACTCACTCAGTCAGTCACTCAGTCACTCACTCACTCAGTCACTCACTCAGTCACTCACTCAGTCACTCACTCACTCAGTCACTCAGTCACTCAGTCACTCACTCACTCAGTCACTCAGTCACTCAGTCACTCAGTCACTCACTCAGTCAGTCACTCAGTCCACTCACTCACTCAGTCACTCACTCAGTCACTCAGTCACTCAGTCACTCACTCAGTCACTCACTCAGTCACTCACTCACTCACTCAGTCACTCACTCAGTCACTCAGTCACTCACTCAGTCACTCACTCACTCAGTCACTCACTCAGTCACTCACTCACTCAGTCACTCACTCAGTCAGTCACTCAGTCACTCACTCACTCAGTCACTCACTCAGTCACTCACTCAGTCACTCACTCACTCAGTCACTCAGTCACTCAGTCACTCACTCACTCAGTCACTCAGTCACTCAGTCACTCAGTCACTCACTCAGTCAGTCACTCAGTCACTCACTCACTCAGTCACTCACTCAGTCACTCAGTCACTCAGTCACTCACTCAGTCACTCACTCAGTCAGTCACTCACTCAGTCACTCACTCAGTCACTCAGTCACTCAGTCACTCACTCAGTCACTCACTCAGTCAGTCACTCACTCAGTCACTCAGTCACTCACTCAGTCACCTCACTCAGTCACTCACTCAGTCACTCAGTCCACTCAGTCACTCACTCAGTCACTCACTCAGTCACTCAGTCACTCAGTCACTCACTCAGTCACTCAGTCACTCAGTCACTCACTCAGTCACTCAGTCACTCAGTCACTCACTCAGTCAGTCACTCAGTCACTCACTCAGGTGTTGATGTTGTGGTTATTGTTGATGTTGATGTTGTTGTGGTGGCTGTTGTTGATGTTGTTGATGTTGTTGATGATGTTGATGTTGATGATGATGTTGATGTTGTTGATGTTGATGATGATGTTGATGTTGTTGATGTTGTTGATGTTGATGTTGTTGATCTTGATGTTGTTGATGTTGATGTTGTTGATGTTGATGTTGTTGATGTTGATGTTGTTGATGTTGATGTTGTTGATGTTGATGTTGTTGATGTTGATGATGTTGATGTTGATGATGTTGTTGTTGATGATGATGTTGATGATGTTGATGTTGATGTTGTTGATGTTGATGTTGTTGATGTTGATGATGTTGATGTTGATGATGTTGTTGTTGATGTTGATGTTGATGATGTTGATGTTGTTGATGTTGTTGATGTTGTTGATGATGTTGATGTTGTTGATTATGTTGATGTTGATGATGTTGTTGATGTTGTTGATGATGTTGATGTTGTTGATGTTGTTGATGTTGTTGATGTTGTTGATGATGTTGATGTTGTTGTTGATGTTGATGATGTTGTTGATGTTGATGTTGATGATGTTGATGTTGATGTTGATGTTGTTGATGATGTTGTTGATGTTGTTGATGATGTTGTTGATGTTGTTGTTGTTGATGATGTTGTTGTTGATGTTGTTGATGTTGTTGTTGATGTTGTTGATGATGTTGTTGTTGATGATGTTGATGATGTTGTTGTTGATGATGTTGATGATGTTGTTGATGATGTTGTTGATGTTGTTGATGATGTTGTTGATGATGTTGTTGTTGATGATGTTGATGATGTTGTTGTTGATGATGTTGATGATGTTGTTGATGATGTTGTTGATGTTGTTGATGATGTTGTTGTTGATGATGTTGATGATGTTGTTGTTGATGATGTTGATGATGTTGTTGATGATGTTGTTGATGTTGTTGATGTTGTTGATGTTGTTGATGTTGTTGATGTTGTTGATGATGATGTTGTTGATGTTGTTGATGTTGTTGATGTTGTTGATGATGATGTTGTTGATGTTGTAGATGTTGATGTTGATGTTGTTGATGTTGTTGATGATGTTGATGATGTTGATGATGTTGATGTTGTTGATGTTGTTGATGATGTTGTTGTAGATGGCTCCCCTCTCTCCCTGAAGGAGTTGAGAAGCAGAATCCCAAAATCACTTCGTGACTCAGTCACTGACTCACTCACCCCCCAGGTGACTCACTCACTCACTCACCCCACTCAGTCACTTAGTCAGTCACTCACTTAGTCACTCAGTCACCCACTTAGTCACTCACTTAGTCACTAACTCAGTCAGTCACTCACTTAGTCACTCACTTAGTCACTCACTCACTCACCCACTCACTCACTCAGTCACTCACTCACTCAGTCCACTCACTCACTCACTCACCCCACAGGTGACTCACTCACTCACCCACTCACTCACTTAGTCACTCACTCAGTCAGTCACTCAGTCACTCAGTCACTCACTGACTCACTCACCCCCCAGGTGACTCACTCACTCACTTAGTCACTCACTCACCCACTCACTCACTCACTCAGTCACTCACTCACTCACTCACCTCACCCACTCACTCACTCAGTCACTCAGTCACTCACTCACTCAGTCACTCACTCACCCCACAGGTGACTCACTCACTCACCCACTCACTCACTTAGTCACTCAGTCAGTCACTCAGTCACTCAGTCACTCACTTAGTCACTCACTCACTTAGTCACTCACTCACTCACTTAGTCACTCACTCACTCACTTAGTCACTCACCCACCCACTCACCCACTCATTCACTCAGTCACTCACTCACCCACTCAGTCACTCAGTCAGTCACTCACTCAGTCACTCAGTCACTCACCCACTCACTCACCCACTCACTCACTCACCCCCCAGGTGACTCACTCACTCACCCACCCACCCACTCAGTCACTCACTCACTCACCCACTCACCTACTCAGTCACTCACTCACTCACCCACCCACCCACCCACTCAGTCACTCACTCACTCACTCACCCACTCACTCACTTAGTCACCCACTCACCCACTCACCCACCCACTCAGTCACTCACTCACTCACTCACCCACTCACCCACTCAGTCACTCACTCACCCACTCACCCACTCACTCACCCACTCAGTCACTCAGTCAGTTAGTCACTCACTCAGTCACTCACTCACTCACCCACTCACTCACCCACTCACTCACCCATCACCCACCCACCCACTCACCCACCCACTCACCCACTCACCCACCCACCCACCCACCCACTCACTCACCCACCCACCCACTCACTCACTCACCCACCCACTCACCCACCCACTCACCCACCCACTCACCCACCCACCCACTCACTCACTCTCACCCACCAACCCACCCACCCACCCACTCACCCACCCACTCACCCACCCACTCACTCACTCACTCACCCACCAACCCACCCACTCACCCACCCATTCACACCACCCACTCACTCACCCACCCACCCACCCACTCACCCACCCACTCACCCACTCACCCACCCACTCACTCACCCACCCACCCCACCCACTCACCCACCCACCCCACCCACTCACCCACCCACTCACCCACCCACTCACTCACCCACCCACCCACCCCACCCACTCACCCACCCACTCACCCACCCACTCACCCACCCACTCACTCACTCACTCACCCACCCACCAACCCACCCACCCACTCACCCACCCACTCACCCACTCACTCACTCACCCACCAACCCACCCACTCACCCACCCATTCACCCACCCACTCACTCACCCACCACCCACCCACTCACCCACCCACTCACCCACTACCCACCCACTCACATCACCCACCCACCCACCCACTCACCCACCCACCCACCCACCTCACCCACCCACTCACCCACCTCCACTCACCACCCACCCACCCACCCACCCACTCACCCACCCACTCACCCACCCACTCACCCACCCACTCACTCACTCACTCACCCACCCACCAACCCACCCACCCACTCACCCACCCACTCACCCACTCACTCACTCACCCACCAACCCACCCACTTCACCCACCCCACTCACCCACTCACTCACTCACCCACCAACCCACCCACTCACCCACCCACTCACCCACCCACCCACTCACCCACCCACTCACCCACCCACCCACCCACTCACTCACTCACCCACCAACCCACCCACCCACCCACTCACCCACCCACTCACCCACCCACTCACTCACTCACTCACCCACCAACCCACCCACTCACCCACCCATTCACCCACCCACTCACTCACCCACCCACCCACCCACTCACCCACCCACTCACCCCACTCACCCCACCCACTCACTCACCCACCCACCCACCCACTCACCCACCCACCCACCCACTCACCCCACCCACTCACCCACCCACTCACTCACCCACCCACCCACCCACCCACTCACCCACCCACTCACCCACCCACTCACCCACCCACTCACTCACTCACTCACCCACCCACCAACCCACCCACCCACTCACCCACCCCACTCACCCCACTCACTCTCACTCACCCACCAACCCACCCACTCACCCACCCACTCACCCACCCACCACTCACTCACTCACTTACTCACTCAGTTATAGTACTAAATAGTAATAGTTAGTGTGCTAGTTAGTGTACTAGTTAGTGTACTAGTTAGTGTGCTAGTTAGTGTGCTAGTTAGTGTGCTAGTTAGCTAGTTAGTGTGCTAGTTAGTGTACTAGTGTACTAGTTAGCTAGTTAGTGTACTAGTTAGTGTACTAGTTAGTGTACTAGTTAGTGTACTAGTTAGTGTGCTAGTTAGTGTACTAGTTAGTGTGCTAGTTAGTGTGCTAGTGTGCTAGTTAGTGTGCTAGTTAGTGTACTAGTTAGTGTGCTAGTTAGTGTACTAGTTAGTGTACTAGTTAGTGTACTAGTTAGCTAGTTAGTGTACTAGTTAGTGTACTAGTGTGCTAGTTAGTGTACTAGTTAACTAGTTAGTGTGCTAGTTAGTGTACTAGTTAACTAGTTAGTGTGCTAGTTAGTGTACTAGTTAGTGTACTAGTTAGTGTACTAGTTAGTGTACTAGTTAGTGTACTAGTTAGTGTGCTAGTTAGTGTACTAGTTAGTGTACTAGTTAACTAGTTAGTGTACTAGTTAGCTAGTTAGTGTGCTAGTTAGTGTACTAGTTAACTAGTTAGTGTACTAGTTAGTGTACTAGTTAGTGTGCTAGTTAGTGTACTAGTTAGTGTACTAGTTAGTGTGCTAGTTAGTGTACTAGTTAGTGTGCTAGTTAGTGTGCTAGTTAGTGTTACTAGTTAGTGTGCTAGTTAGTGTGCTAGTTAGTGTACTAGTTAGTGTGCTAGTTAGTGTACTAGTTAGTGTGCTAGTTAGTGTGCTAGTTAGTGTGCTAGTTAGTGTGCTAGTTAGTGTGCTAGTTAGTGTGCTAGTTAGTGTGCTAGTTAGTGTACTAGTTAGTGTGCTAGTTAGTGTGCTAGTTAGTGTGCTAGTTAGTGTACTAGTTAACTAGTTAGTGTGCTAGTTAGTGTACTAGTTAACTAGTTAGTGTGCTAGTTAGTGTACTAGTTAGTGTACTAGTTAGTGTACTAGTTAGTGTACTAGTTAGTGTACTAGTTAGTGTGCTAGTTAGTGTACTAGTTAGTGTACTAGTTAGTGTGCTAGTTAGTGTGCTAGTTAGTGTACTAGTTAGTGTACTAGTTAGTGTACTAGTTAGTGTGCTAGTTAGTGTACTAGTTAGTGTACTAGTTAGTGTACTAGTTAGTGTACTAGTTAGTGTACTAGTGTACTAGTTTAGTGTACTAGTTAGTGTGCTAGTTAGTGTGCTAGTTAGTGTACTAGTTAGTGTGCTAGTTAGTGTACTAGTTAGTGTTGCTAGTTAGTGTACTAGTTAGTGTGCTAGTTAGTGTACTAGTTAGTGTACTAGTTAGTGTACTAGTTAGTGTACTAGTTAGTGTGCTAGTTAGTGTACTAGTTAGTGTACTAGTTAGTGTACTAGTTAGTGTACTAGTTAGTGTACTAGTTAGCTAGTTAGTGTACTAGTTAGTGTGCTAGTTAGTGTACTAGTTAGCTAGTTAGTGTGCTAGTTAGTGTGCTAGTTAGTGTACTAGTAGCTAGTTAGTGTACTAGTTAGTGTGCTAGTTAGTGTACTAGTTAGCTAGTTAGTGTGCTAGTTAGTGTGCTAGTTAGTGTACTAGTTAGTGTGCTAGTTAGTGTACTAGTTAGCTATTAGTGTGCTAGTTAGTGTGCTAGTTAGTGTACTAGTTAGAGTGCTAGTTAGTGTACTAGTTAGTGTACTAGTTAGTGTACTAGTTAGTGTACTAGTTAGTGTACTAGTTAGTGTGCTAGTTAGTGTGCTAGTTAGTGTGCTAGTTAGTGTACTAGTTAGTGTACTAGTTAGTGTGCTAGTTAGCTAGTTAGTGTGCTAGTTAGTGTGCTAGTTAGTGTACTAGTTAGCTAGTTAGTGTGCTAGTTAGTGTGCTAGTTAGTGGTACTAGTTAGCTAGTTAGTGTACTAGTTAGTGTGCTAGTTAGTGTAACTAGTTAGCTAGTTAGTGTGCTAGTTAGTGTGCTAGTTAGTGTACTAGTTAGTGTGCTAGTTAGTGTACTAGTTAGCTAGTTAGTGTGCTAGTTAGTGTGCTAGTTAGTGTACTAGTTAGTGTGCTAGTTAGTGTACTAGTTAGGTGTACTAGTTAGTGTACTAGTTAGTGTACTAGTTAGTGTACTAGTTAGTG
>NW_027613719.1:10000-20000 GCF_965212315.1 Lampetra planeri
TGATGGTGGTGATGATGGTGGTGGTGGTGGTGATGGTGGTCGTGATGGTGATGGTGGTGATGGTGGTGATGGTGGTGGTGGTGATGGTGGTGATGGTGGTGATGGTGGTGGTGATGGTGGTGGTGATGGTGGTGATGGTGGTGATGGTGGTGGTGGTGATGGTGGTGGTGGTGATGGTGGTGATGGTGGTGGTGATGGTGGTGGTGGTGGTGGTGATGGTGGTGATGGTGGTGGTGATGGTGGTGATGGTGGGTGGTGGTGGTGATGATGTGGTGTGGTGATGGTGGTGATGATGATGGTGGTGATGGTGGTGATGATGGTGGTGATGGTGGTGGTGATGGTGGTGATGGTGATGATGGTGGTCGTGATGGTGATGGTGGTGATGGTGGTGGTGATGGTGGTGGTGATGGTGGTGATGGTGATGATGGTGGTCGTGATGGTGATGGTGGTGATGGTGGTGATGATGGTGGTGGTGGTGATGGTGGTGGTGATGGTGGTGGTGATGGTGGTGATGATGGTGGTGATGGTGGTGGTGATGGTGGTGATGGTGGTGGTGATGTTGATGATGATGATGTTGTTGATGTTGTTGTTGTTGTTGATGTTGTTGATGTTGTTGTTATTGATGACGTCCACCCCCCCCCCCCTCCCCAGGCATGAGCACTACGTCGCCGCGTGGCTGAGCGTGATTGGTCCCCACGTGGGACTCAGCCTGCCAATCAGCTACCGCCGCCTCCATCCTTGGCTCCGCCCCCCATCCTTGGCTCCGCCCCCTCGCTCACTGGCCCCGCCCCCTCGTCCGATAGCCCCGCCCCCTCACTACTTGGCCCCGCCCCCTCGCTCACTGGCCCCGCCCCTTCGTCCGATAGCCCCTCCCCCTCGTCATGATAGCCCCGCCTCCTCACTCACTGGCCCCGCCCCCTCGTCTGATAGCCCCGCCCCCTCACTACTTGGCCCCGCCCCCTCGCTCACTGGCCCCGCCCCTTCGTCCGATAGCCCCTCCCCCTCGTCTGATAGCCCCGCCTCCTCACTCACTGGCCCCGCCCCCCTCGTCTGATAGCCCCGCCCCCTCACTACTTGGCTCCGCCCCCTCGCTCACTGGCCCCGCCCCATCGTCCGATAGCCCCTCCCCCTCGTCTGATAAGCTCCGCCTCCTCACTCACTGGCCCCGCCCCCTCGTCTGATAGCCCCCGCCCCCTCACTACTTGGCCCCGCCTCCTCGCTCACCGGCCCCGCCCCCCTGGTCTGATAGCCCCGTGACTCTGCACACAGCCCCCACTAATTGTTTCATTGCCCCGCCCCCTCACCTGATAGCCCCGCCCCCTCACCTGATAGCCACGCCCCCTAATCTTTGCCACGCCCCCTGCGTATTTGTTGTCACAACAACGTCGATATTCCAAAGTCGGCCATCTTGGTTCCAAAGTCGGCCATATTGGTATTCCAAAGTCGGCCATCTTGGTTCCAAAGTCGGCCATCTTGGTTCCAAAAGTCGGCCATCTTGGTATTCCAAAGTCGGCCAACTTGGTATTCCAAAGTCGGCCATCTTGGTTTTCCAACGTCGGCCATCTTGGTGTTTCAAGTGGGCCATCTTGGTTCCAAAGTCGGCCATCTTGGTTCCAAAGTCGGCCATCTTGGTTCCAAAGTCGCCCATTTTGGTATTCCAAAGTCGGCCATCTTGGTTCCAAAGTCGGCCATCTTGGTATTCCAACGTCGGCCATCTTGGTATTCCAAAAGTCGGCCATCTTGGTTCCAAAGTCGGCCATCTTGGTATTCCAAAGTCGGCCATCTTGGTTCCAAAGTCGGCCATCTTGGTATTCCAACATCGGCCATCTTGGTATTCCAAAGTCGGCCCATCTTGGTTCCAAAGTCGGCCATCTTGGTATTCCAAAGTCGGCCATCTTGGTTCCAAAGTCGGCCATCTTGGTATTCAAAAGTCGGCCATCTTGGTTCCAAAGTCGGCCATCTTGGTATTCAAAGGTCGACCATCTTGGTATTCCAAAGTCGGCCATCTTGGTTCCAAAGTCGGCCATCTTGGTTCCAAAGTAGGCCATCTTGGTATTCCAAAGTCGGCCATCTTGGTTCCTAAGTCGGCCATCTTGGTTCCAAAGTCGGCCATCTTGGTATTCCAAAGTCGGCCATCTTGGTATTCCAAAGTCGGCCATCTTGGTATTCCAAAGTCGGCCATCTTGGTTGCAAAGTCGGCCATCTTGGTATTCCAAAGTCGGCCATCTTGGTATTCCAACGTCGGCCATCTTGGTGTTTCAAGTCGGCCATCTTGGTTCCAAAGTCGGCCATCTTGGTTCCAAAGTCGGCCATCTTGGTTCCAAAGTCGGCCATCTTGGTATTCCAAAGTCGGCCATCTTGGTACCAAAGTCGGCCATCTTGGTATTCCAACGTCGGCCATCTTGGTATTACAAAGTCGGCCATCTTGGTTCCCAAAGTCGGCATCTTGGTATTACAAAGTCGGCCATCTTGGTTCCAAAGTCGGCCATCTTGGTATTCCAAAGTCGGCCATCTTGGTTCCAAAGTCGACCATCTTGGTATTCCAAAGTCGGCCATCTTGGTTCCAAAGTCGGCCATTTTGGTTATTCCAAAGTCGGCCAATTTGGTTGCGAAGTCGGCCATCTTGGTTCCAAAGTCGGCCATCTTGGTATTCCAACGTCGGCCATCTTGGTCTAACAAATTCGGCCATCTTGGTTCCAAAGTCGGCCATCTTGGTTTCCAAAGTCGGCCATCTTGGTTCCATAGTCGGCCATCTTGGTATTCCAAAGTCGGCCATCTTGGTTCCAAAGTCGGCCATCTTGGTATTCCAACGTTCGGCCATCTTGGTATTCCAAAGTCGGCCATCTTGGTTCCAAAGTCGGCCATCTTGGTTCCAAAGTCGGCCATCTTGGTTCCAAAGTCGGCCATCTTGGTTCCAAAGTCGGCCATCTTGGTATTCCAAAGTCGGCCATCTTGGTTCCAAAGTCGGCCATCTTGGTATTCCAACGTCGGCCATCTTGGTATTCCAAAGTCGGCCATCTTGGTTCCAAAGTCGGCCATCTTGGTATTCCAAGGTCGACCATCTTGGTATTCCAAAGTCGGCCATCTTGGTTCCAAAGTCGGCCATTTTGGTTATTCCAAAGTCGGCCATCTTGGTTGCGAAGTCGGCCATCTTGGTCTAACAAATTCGGCCATCTTGGTTCCAAAGTCGGCCATCTTGGTATTCCAAAGTCGGCCATCTTGGTTCCAAAGTCGGCCATTTTGGTTATTCCAAAGTCGGCCATCTTGGTTGCGAAGTCGGCCATCTTGGTTACAAAGTCGGCCATCTTGGTATTCCAACGTCGGCCATCTTGATGTTTCAGGTCGGCCATCTTGGTTCCAAAGTCGGCCATCTTGGTTCCAAAGTCGACCATCTTGGTATTCCAAAGTCGGCCATCTTGGTTCCAAAGTCGGCCATCTTGGTATTCCAAAGTCGGCCATCTTGGTTCCAAAGTCGGCCATCTTGGTATTCCAACATCGGCCATCTTGGTATTCCAAAGTCGGCCATCTTGGTTCCAAAGTCGGCCATCTTGGTATTCCAAAGTCGGCCATCTTGGTTCCAAAGTCGGCCATCTTGGTATTCCAAAGTCGGCCATCTTGGTTCCAAAGTCGGCCATCTTGGTATTCCAACGTCGGCCATCTTGGTATTCCAAAGTCGGCCATCTTGGTTCCAAAGTCGGCCATCTTGGTATTCCAAAGTCGGCCATCTTAGTTCCAAAGTCGGCCATCTTGGTATTCCAAAGTCGGCCATCTTGGTTCCAAAGTCGGCCATCTTGGTATTCCAAGGTCGACCATCTTAGTATTCCAAAGTCGGCCATCTTGGTTCCAAAGTCGGCCATTTTGGTTATTCCAAAGTCGGCCATCTTGGTTGCGAAGTCGGCCATCTTGGTTCCAAAGTCGGCCATCTTGGTATTCCAACGTCGGCCATCTTGGTCTAACAAATTCGGCCATCTTGGTTCCAAAGTCGGCCATTTTGGTATTCCAAAGTCGGCCATCTTGGTTCCAAAGTCGGCCATTTTGGTTATTCCAAAGTCGGCCATCTTGGTTGCGAAGTCGGCCATCTTGGTTACAAAGTCGGCCATCTTGGTATTCCAACGTCGGCCATCTTGATGTTTCAAGTCGGCCATCTTGGTTCCAAAGTCGGCCATCTTGGTTCCAAAGTCGGCCATCTTGGTTCCAAAGTCGGCCATCTTGGTTCCAAAGTCGGCCATCTTGGTTCCAAAGTCGGCCATCTTGGTATTCCAAAGTCGGCCATCCTGGTTCCAAAGTCGGCCATCTTGGTATTCCAACGTTGGCCATCTTGGTATTCCAAAGTCGGCCATCTTGGTTCCAAAGTCGGCCATCTTGGTATTCCAAAGTCGGCCATTTTGGTTCCAAAGTCGGCCATCTTGGTATTCCAAAGTCGGCCATCTTGGTTCCAAAGTCGGCCATCTTGGTATTCCAAGGTCGACCATCTTGGTATTCCAAAGTCGGCTATCTTGGTTCCAAAGTCGGCCATTTTGGTTATTCCAAAGTCGGCCATCTTGGTTGCGAAGTCGGCCATCTTGGTTCCAAAGTCGGCCATCTTGGTATTCCAACGTCGGCCATCTTGGTCCAACAAATTCGGCTTCTTGGTATTCCAAAGTCGGCCATCTTGGTTCCAAAGTCGGCCATTTTGGTTATTCCAAAGTCGGCCATCTTGGTTGTGAAGTCGGCCATCTTGGTTCCAAAGTCGGCCATCTTGGTATTCCAACGTCGGCCATCTTGGTCTAACAAAGTGGGCCATCTTGGTTCCAAAGTCGGCCATCTTGGCATTCCAAAGTCGGCCATCTTGGTATTCCAAAGTCGGCCATCTTGGTTCCAAAGTCGGCCATCTTGGTATTCCAAAGTCGGCCATCTTTGTTCCAAAGTCCGCCATCTTGGTATTCCAAAGTCGGCCACCTTGGTATTCCAAAGTCGGCCATCTTGGTATTCCAAAGTCGGCCATCTTGGTATTCCAAAGTTGGCCATCTTGGTTCCAAAGTCGGCCATCTTGGTATTCCAAAGTCGGCCATCTTGGTCTAACAAATTCGGCCATCTTGGTTTTCCAAAGTCGGCCATCTTGATATTCCAAAGTCGGCCATCTTGGTATTCCAAAGTCGGCCATCTTGGTTCCGAAGTCGGCCATCTTGGTATTCCAAAGTCGGCCATCTTGGTTCCAAAGTCGGCCATCTTGGTTCCAAAGTAGGCCATCTTGGTATTCCAAAGTCGGCCATCTTGGTTCCAAAGTCGGCCATCTTGGTATTCCAAAGTCGGCCATCTTGGTATTCCAAAGTCGGCCATCTTGGTTCACGAAGTCGACCATCTTGGTTCCAAAGTCGGCCATCTTGGTATTCCATAGTCGGCCATTTTGTTATTCCAAAGTCGGCCATCTTGGTTCCAAAGTCAGCCATCTTGGTTCACAAAGTCGGCCATCTTGGTTTCCCGAAACCCGCCACGTTGGCAACCGCCTCAGTTTTTCCCGACGCGAAATAAACGCAGAAGGTCGCGTTGGCTTTGATCGGTTTCGGTTCGGCGGGTTTATTTGAAAAAGACAAAAACAATTTCACAAATCCGTTCGATCCGCGACCGAGCGGCGTTTCACGTGACGTTCAAGTCTCGAATTCACTTTCATTATTTCACTATTATAGTGTATAGTGTAGTGTATAGTGTAGTGTATAGTGTAGTGTGTAGTGTAGTGTATAGTGTAGTGTATAGTAGTGTATAGTGTAGTGTATAGTGTAGTGTATAGTGTAGTGTATAGTGTAGTGTATAGTGTAGTGTGTAGTGTAGTGTATAGTGTAGTGTATAGTAGTGTATAGTGTAGTGTATAGTGTAGTGTATAGTGTAGTGTATAGTGTAGTGTATAGTGTAGTGTGTAGTGTATAGTGTATAGTGTATAGTAGTGTATAGTGTAGTGTATAGTAGTGTATAGTGTAGTGTATAGTGTAGTGTATAGTGTAGTGTATAGTGTAGTGTATAGTGTAGTGTATAGTGTAGTGTATAGTGTATAGTAGTGTATAGTGTAGTGTATAGTGTAGTGTATAGTGTAGTGTATAGTGTAGTGTATAGTGTAGTGTATAGTAGTGTATAGTGTAGTGTGTAGTGTAGTGTAGTAGTAGTGTATAGTGTAGTGTGTAGTGTAGTGTATAGTGTAGTGTATAGTGTAGTGTATAGTAGTGTATAGTATAGTGTATAGTAGTGTATAGTGTAGTGTATAGTGTAGTGTATAGTGTAGTGTATAGTAGTGTATAGTGTAGTGTGTAGTGTAGTGTATAGTGTAGTGTATAGTGTAGTGTATAGTGTAGTGTATAGTGTAGTGTATAGTGTAGTGTATAGTGTAGTGTATAGTGTAGTGTAGTAGTAGTGTATAGTGTAGTGTGTAGTGTAGTGTATAGTGTAGTGTATAGTGTAGTGTATAGTAGTGTATAGTAGTGTATAGTGTAGTGTATAGTGTAGTGTATAGTGTAGTAGTAGTGTATAGTGTAGTGTGTAGTGTAGTGTATAGTGTAGTGTATAGTGTAGTGTATAGTGTAGTGTGTAGTGTAGTGTATAGTGTAGTGTATAGTGTAGTGTGTAGTGTAGTGTATAGTGTAGTAGTGTATAGTGTAGTAGTGTATAGTGTAGTGTGTATAGTGTAGTGTATAGTGTAGTGTGTAGTGTAGTGTATAGTGTAGTGTATAGTGTAGTGTGTATAGTGTAGTGTATAGTGTAGTGTATAGTGTAGTGTGTAGTGTAGTGTATAGTGTAGTGTGTAGTGTAGTGTATAGTGTAGTGTATAGTGTAGTGTATAGTGTAGTGTATAGTGTAGTGTATAGTGTAGTGTGTATAGTGTAGTGTATAGTGTAGTGTGTAGTGTAGTGTATAGTGTAGTGTATAGTGTAGTGTATAGTGTAGTGTGTATAGTGTAGTGTATAGTGTAGTGTATAGTGTAGTGTGTATAGTGTAGTGTATAGTGTAGTGTGTAGTGTAGTGTATAGTGTAGTAGTGTATAGTGTAGTAGTGTATAGTGTAGTAGTGTATAGTGTAGTAGTGTATAGTGTAGTAGTGTATAGTGTAGTAGTGTATAGTGTAGTAGTGTATAGTGTAGTAGTGTATAGTGTAGTAGTGTATAGTGTAGTGTATAGTAGTGTAGTATATAGTAGTATAGTGTAGTGTATAGTGTGTAGTATGTAGTGTAGTGTGAAGTGTATAGTGTAGTGTGTATGTTGAACTTCTTTGGCACCAATGTACATAGTCCACTCACAGAGACACACAGAGACCCACAGAGACACACAGAGACTCACAGAGACACACAGAGAGACTCACAAAGACACAGACTCACACAGACACACAGACACATAAACACACACAGACTCACAGAGACACAGAGACTCAGAGACACAGTGACTCACAGAGACTCAGAGACTCACAGAGACACACAGAGACCCACAGAGACTCACAGAGACACACAGAGACTCACAGAGACTCACAGAGACACACAGAGACTCACACAAACACACAGAGACACACACAGACTCACAGAGACACAGACACACAGATACACACACAGAGACACACACAGACACACACAGAGACTCACACAGAGACACACACAGAGACACACACACAGAGACTCACACAGAGACATACACAGAGACACACACAGACACACAGAGACACACACAGAGACACACACAGACACTCACAGAGACACACACAGAGACACAGACACACAGAGACACACACAGACACACACACAGACACACACACACAGAGACACAGACACACAGAGACACCCACAGAGACACACACAGAGACACAGACACACAGAGACACACACAGAGACACACACACAGACACACACACACACACAGAGACACACACAGAGACACACACAGAGACTCACAAAGACACAGAGACTCACAGACACACACACAGACACACACAGAGACACACACAGAGACTCACAGAGACACACACAGAGACACACAGAGACACACAAAGAGACACACACATACACAGAGACTCACACAGAGACTCACACAGACACACAGACACACACGGAGACTCACAGACACACAAAGACACACACAGAGACACACACACACACAGAGACACACACAGAGACACACACAGACACACAGACACACAAAGAGACACACACACACACAGAGACACACACAGAGACACACACACACACAGATACACACACAGAGACACACACAGAGACACACACAGAGACACACAGAGACACACACACAGAGACTCACACAGACACACACAGAGACTCACAGACACACAAAGACACACAGACACACACAGAGACACACACACACACAGAGACACACAGACACACACAGAGACACACACACACAGAGACACACACAGAGACACACACAGAGACACACAGAGACACACACACACACACATACACACACAGAGACACACACACACACAGAGACACACAGAGACACACAGAGACTCACAGAGACTCACACAGAGACTCACACAGAGACACACACACACACAGAGACTCACAGACACACAAAGACACACAGACACACACAGAGACACACACACACACAGAGACACACAGACACACACAGAGACACACACACACACACAGAGACACACACAGAGACACACACACACACAGAGACACACAGAGACACACACACACACACAGACACACACAGAGACACACACACACACAGAGACACACAGAGACACACAGAGACTCACAGAGACTCACACAGAGACTCACACAGAGACACACACACACACAGAGACTCACACACACACAGAGACACACAGAGACACACACGGAGACTCACACAGAGACACACACAGAGACACACACACACACAGAGACACACACAGAGACACACACAGAGACTCACACAGAGACTCACACAGAGACACACACAGAGACACAGAGACTCACACAGAGACACACACAGAGACACACACAGAGACACAGAGACTCACACAGAGACACACACAGAGACTCACACAGAGACACACACAGAGACACACACACACACAGAGACACATACAGAGACACACACAGAGACTCACACAGACTCAGGAAGGGCTCCCTGCTCCTGCCCCCGGGGCCTGGAACGTCGAGCACAGCCACCTCGCGGGCAGGAGAGGGGGGGGGGGGCAGCAGGAGCAGTGGGGGGAGGGGGGCAGCAGGGGGAGTGGGGGGAGGGGGGCAGCAGGAGCAGTGGGGGGAGGGGGGCAGCAGGAGCAGTGGGGGGAGGGGGGCAGCAGGGGGAGTGGGGGGAGGGGGGCAGCAGGAGGAGTGGGGGGAGGGGGGCAGCAGGGGGAGTGGGGGGAGGGGGGCAGCAGGAGCAGTGGGGGGAGGGGGGCAGCAGGAGGAGTGGGGGGAGGGGGGCAGCAGGGGGAGTGGGGGGAGGGGGGCAGCAGGAGCAGTGGGGGGAGGGGGGCAGCAGGGGGAGTGGGGGGAGGGGGGGCAGCAGGAGCAGTGGGGGGAGGGGGGCAGCAGGGGGAGTGGGGGGAGGGGGGCAGCAGGAGGAGTGGGGGGAGGGGGGCAGCAGGGGGAGTGGGGGGGGGGGGCAGGGTGAGTGGGGGGAGGGGGGCAGCAGGGGGAGTGGGGGGAGGGGGGGCAGCAGGAGCAGTGGGGGGAGGGGGGCAGCAGGGGGAGTGGGGGGAGGGGGGGCAGCAGGAGGAGTGGGGGGAGGGGGGCAGCAGGGGGAGTGGGGGGGGGGGCAGGGTGAGTGGGGGGAGGGGGGCAGCAGGGGGAGTGGGGGGGCAGCAGGGGGAGTGGGGGGAGGGGGGCAGCAGGGGGAGGGGCAGCAGGGGGAGGAGGTGAATGTGGTTTGCCTTGTGGGGTGAAGGCAGCAGCAGCAGCAGCAGGAGGAGGAGGAGGTCGTGGACAGCCGGAGGGCAGCGGGAGGGGGAGTGGGGGGAGGGGCAGGGGGAGTGGGGGCAGCAGGGGGAGTGGGTGGGGGCAGCAGGGGCAGGGGAATGGGGGCAG
>NW_027613719.1:25000-34678 GCF_965212315.1 Lampetra planeri
CACACAGAGACACACATAGAGACACACAGAGACACACACAGAGACACACACAGAGACACACAGAGACACACAGAGACACACACAGAGACACACAGAGACACACAGAGACACACAGAGACACACCCAGAGACACACAGAGACTCACAGAGACACACAGAGACACACAGAGACACACACAGAGACACACAGACACACACAGAGACACACAGAGACACACAGAGACACACACAGAGACACACAGAGACACACAGAGACACACATAGAGACACACAGAGACACACACAGAGACACACACAGAGACACACAGAGACACACAGAGACACACACAGAGACACACACACAGAGACACAGGCTACCTGGTAGAGCTGGGGGCATCTCTGGTGTCTGCGCTCCGCTGTGCCTGTGCACAGAGCGTCCATCAGCAGCAGTGCGAACAGCCACAGAGACACAGAGACACACACACAGAGACACACACACAGAGACACACACACACATACACACAGAGACACAGAGACACACACACACACACAGAGACACACACACAGAGACACACACACACATACACACAGAGACACAGAGACACAGGCTACCTGGTAGAGCTGGGGGCATCTCTGGTGTCTGCGTTCCGCTGTGCCTGTGCACAGAGCGTCCATCAGCAGCAGTGCGAACAGCCACAGAGACACAGAGACACACAGAGACACAGAGACACACACAGAGACACAGAGACACACAGAGAGACACACACACAGAGACACACACACAGAGACACACAGAGACACACACACAGAGACACAGAGACACACACACACAGAGACACACACACACACAGAGACACACACAGAGACACACACACAGAGACACAGAGACACACACAGAGACACACACACAGACACAGGCTACCTGGTAGAGCTGGGGACATCTCTGGTGTCTGCGTTCCGCTGTGCCTGTGCACAGAGCGTCCATCAGCAGCAGTGCGAACAGCCACAGAGACACAGAGACACACACAGAGACACCCAGAGACACACACAGAGACACAGAGACACACACAGACACACACAGAGACACAGGCTACCTGGTAGAGCTGGGGGCATCTCTGGTGTCTGCGCTCCGCTGTGCCTGTGCACAGAGCGTCCATCAGCAGCAGCGCGAACAGCCACAGAGACACAGAGACACACACACAGAGACACAGACACACAGAGACACACACACACACACAGAGAGACACACAGAGGCACACACACACACAGAGACACACACACACACAGAGACACACACAGACACACACACACACACAGAGAACACACACACAGAGACACACACAGAGACACAGAGACACACAGACACAGGCTACCTGGTAGAGCTGGGGGCATCTCTGGTGTCTGCGCTCCGCTGTGCCTGTGCACAGAGCGTCCATCAGCAGCAGTGCGAACAGGGGGCACCAGCACAGAATGAACACGCCGATGAGAGACAGCGTGCCCAGCAGGGACAGCGTGCCGACACGTGGACCTGCAGAGAGACACGGGGGGAGAGAGAGACACGGGGAGACACGGGAAGAGAGACACGGGGAGAGAGACACGGGGAGAGAGACACGGGGAGAGAGGACACGGGGAGAGAGACACGGGGTGAGAGAAGAGACTCACTCACCCACTCACTCACCCACTCATTCACTCACCCACTCATTCACTCAATCACCAGATCACTCATCACCAGCTCATTCACCCACTCGACTGCACTAGCATACGACTCAGCTAGATCGATCTCACTCACTCACCACCCACCCCACTCCTCACTCACTCACTCCACTCACTTCCACTCACTCACCTCACTAAATAAATAGATCACTAAAGCTAAACCCACCCACCCACTCCACCCACTCCACTCACCCACCCACTCACTCACCCCACTCACTACCTACCACTCACCACATCAACTAGATCACTAACTCAATCACTAGATACACCCACTCACCCCCCCACCCACCACCCACCAATCACTCACCCACCCACTCCACCCATCACTCACCCTCACTCTCACCCCACCACTCACCCTCCCACTCACCCACTACACCACTCAACTCTCACCCACTCACTCAATCAGCTCCAACTCCCACCACCACTCACCTCACCCACTCACCCCACCCACTAAACCCACCCACTCACTCACCAATCACCACCTCACTCAGACTAATCACCCATCGCTAGCATACCCACACTAAATCGATCAACTAGCTCACTCGACTACACTCACCCACTCACTCACCACTCACCCCACCCACTCACCCTCTAACTCACTCACTCACCCACTCACTCCTAACCAGGTCATGATCCAGTAGCTACCTGACTAGTAGCCTAAGTCGATCACATAGATAGCTAAGTAGTACTCAATAACTAGCTCACTCACCTACTCACTACTCTCTACTCATCCACTCACTAGCTCAGCTAGCTAAGCTAGCTCACTACTACTCTACTCACTAGCTCACCTACTCACTCACCCTACTCACCTCACTCTACTCACCTACTCACTCACTCACCTACTCACCTACTCAGCCTACTCGATCACCTACTCACCTACTCACCTACTCACATCACCTACTCACCTACTCTCACACACTCACCTACTCATCCATCACTAGCTACTCCACATCACCTACTCACCTACTCACCCACTCACTACTCACCTCACCTACTCACTCACCACTCACCTACTCACTCCACTCACCTACTCAACCACTCCTACTCACGACTCACCTACTCACCTACTCACCTACTCACACCACTCACCTATCACTCACTCACCCACTCACCTACTCTCACACTACTCACCTACTCACCTACTCAACCTACTCACTCACCACTCACCTACTCACTCCATCACTCACTCACCTACTCACCCACTCACCTAGCTCACCATCACCACTCACCTACTCACCTACTCACTACTAGCTCACACTCACCTACTCACCCACTCACTACACTCTACTCACCTCACCACTCACCCACTCACCTACTCACCCTACTCACCTACTCACCTACTCACTCACCTCCACTCACTCACTCACCTCTCACCACTCACCCACTCACCCAATCACTCAATCACCTCACCTCACCTACTCACCACTACACTCACTCACTACTCACTCACTCAACCCACTAATCCCACTCTCCACTCACCACTCACCCAACTCACCACCCCCCCACCATTCACCCACTCACCTACTCACCCACCCACCCACTCACTCACCACTCACTCACCCACTCACCCACTCACCCACTCACCACCTCACCCCACTCACCTCACTCAACTCACTCACCTACTCATCACCTACTCACCTACCTCACCTACTCACTCACCTACTCACCTACTCACCTACTCACCTCACCCACTCACCTACTCATCCATCCACTCACCTACTCACCCACTTACCCACTCACCTACTCACCTACTCACCTAACTCACCATCACCCTACTCACCACTACTCACCTACTCACATCAGCTACGATAAGTAGCTAACTAGCTCAACATAGCTCCTACTCACCCACTCACCCTCACTCACCCACTCACCTACTCACTCACCCTACTCACCCTACTCACCCACTCACCTCCCACTCACCTACTCACCTACTCACCTACTCACTCACCTACTCACTCTACTCACTTCACCCACTCACCTACTCATCAATCCATCACTCCCCTACTCACCCACTCACCTACTCACCTACTCACCCCACTCACCTACTCACCCACTCACTCACCTACTCACCCACTCACTCACTCACCTACTCACCTACTCACTCACCCACTCACCTACTCACCCACTCACCTACTCACCTACTCACTCACCACTCACCTACTCACCCACTCACCCACTCACCTACTCACCCACTCACACCACTCACCTACTCACCTACTCAACCACTCACTCACTCACTCACCACTCACACTCACTCACCTACTCACCCACTCACCTACTCATCCATCCACTCAACCTACTCACCCACTCACCTACTCACCCACTACTCACCTACTCACCCACTCACTCACCTACTCACCCTCACTCACCTACTCACTACTCACCTACTCTACTCACCACTCTCTCACTACTCACCCACTCACCTACTCACCTTACTCACCTACTCACTACACCTACATCACTCACCTACTCACCCACTCACCCACTCATCTACTCACCCACTCACGTCAGCTCACTCCACTCACCTACTCACCCATTCACCTACTCACTCACCTACCTCACTCACTCACCCACTCACCCACTCACTCACCTACTCACCTACTCACCTACTCACCCACTCACCTACTCACTCACCTACTCACCTACTCACCCACCCAATCACCCACTCACCTACTCACCCACTCACCCAATCACCCACTCACCTACTCACCCACTCACCCACGCACTCACCAACTCACTCACCCCCCCACCCATTCACCCACTCACCTACTCACCCACTCACCCACTCACTCACCCACCCACTCACCCACTCACCACCCACCTCACCCACTCACCTACTCACCCATTCACCTACTCACCTACTCACCCACTCACTCACCTACTCACCTACTCACCTACTCACTCACCCACTCACCTACTCATCCATCCACTCACCTACTCACACCACTTACCCACTCACCTACTCACCTACTCACCTACTCACCCACTCACCCCCCCACCCATTCACACCACCCACTCACACCACTCACTCACCCACCCACTCACCCACCCACTCACTCACTCATCCACTTACTCACCCACTCACACCCACCCACCCCCCCCACCCCATCCTCACTCACCCACTTACTCACCCACTCACTCACTCACTCACCCACCCACTCACCCACCCACTGACCCACCCACCCACTCACCCTCTCATTCACTGACCCAGTCACCTACTCACCCATTCACCTACTCACCTACTCACCCACTCACTCACCTACTCACCTACTCACTCACCCACTCACCCACTCACTCACCCACCCACTCACCCACACACCACCCACTCACCCACTCACCTACTCACCCATTCACCTACTCACCTACTCACCCACTCACTTCACCTACTCACCTACTCACCTACTCACTCACTCACCCACTCACACTACTCCCATCCACTCACCTACTCACCCACTTACCCACTCACCTACTCACCTACTCACCTACTCACCCACTCACCTACTCACCCACTCACTCACCTACTCACCCACTCACTCACCTACTCACCTACTCACTCACCCACTCACCTACTCACTCCACTCACCCACTCACTCACCTACTCACCTACTCACTCACCCACTCACCCACTCACCCACTCACCCTACTCACCTACTCACCTAACTCACTCACCTACTCACCTACTCACTCACCCACTCACCTACTCATACCATCCACTCACCTACTCACCCACTCACCTACTCACCTACTCACCCACTCACCTACTCACCCCACTCACTCACCTACTCACCCACTCACTCACTCACGTACTCACCTACTCACTCACCCACTCACCTACTCACCCACTCACCTACTCACCTACTCACTCACCCACTCACCTACTCACCCACTCACCCACTCACCTACTCACCCACTCACCCACTCACCTACTCACCTACTCAAACCACTCACTCACTCACTCTCACCCACTCACCTACTCACCACTCACCTACTCCATCCATCCCTACTCACCTACTCACCCACTCACCTACACCCACTCACCTACTCACCCACTCACTCACCTACTCACCCACTCACTCACTCACTCACTCACCTACTCACCTACTCACTCACCCACTCACTTACTCACCCCACTCACCCTACTCACTTACTCACCTACTCACTCACCCACTCACCTACTCACACCCACTCACCCACTCATCTACTCACCCACTCACTCACTCACCCACTCACCTACTCACCCATTCACCTACTCACTCACCTACTCACTCACTCACCCACTCACCCACTCACTCACCTACTCACCTACTCACCTACTCACCCACTCACCTACTCACTCACCTACTCACCTACTCACCCACCCAATCACCCACTCACCCTACTCACCCACTCACCCAATCACCCACTCACCTAATCACTCATTCACATACTCACTCACCCACCCACTCACCCACCCACTAATCCACTCACTCATCCACTCACCCACGCACTCACCAACTCACTCACCCCCCCACCCATTCACCCACTCACCTACTCACCCACCCACCCACTCACTCACCCACTCACCCACTCACTCCACCCACTCACCCCACTCACTCCACTCACCCCACTCACCTACTCACCCATTCACCTACTCACCTACTCACCCACTCACTCACCTACTCACCTACTCACCTACTCACTCACCCACTCACCTACTCATCCATCCACTCACCTACTCACCCCACTTACCCACTCACCTACTCACCTACTCACCTACTCACCCACTCACCCCCCCCACCCATTCACCCACCCACTCACCCACTCACTCCACCTCACTCACCCACCCACTCACTCACTCAGCCACTACTCACCTCACTCACTCACCCACCACCTCCCCACCCACTCACCTCACCCACTCTACTCACCCACTCACTCACTCCAACTCACCATCTCACCACTACCTCACCCACTACCCACACCACTCCACTCACCCACTCATCACTCACCTCAGTCACCTCACCCAGTCACCTACTCACCTCAATCCACTCACTCACCTACTCACCTACTCACCTACTCACTCACTCACCACTCACTCATCCATCCACTCACCTACTCACACACTCACTCCACTCACCTACTCACCTACTCACCACTCACCTACTCACCTACTCACTCACCTACTCACCCACTCACTCACTCACCTACTCACCTACTCACTACTCACTCACCTAATCAGCTCACCTACTCTCACTCACCACTCACTCACCCACTCACCTACTCTCCACTCACTCTACCTCCACTCACTCACTCACCTACTCACCTACTCACTCACCCACTCACCTCACTCACCCACTCACCTACTCACCTACTCACTACTCAGATCACCTACTCTCCTACTCATACTCACTCACTACTCTATCATCATCATCACTACTCACCCACTCACCTACTCACCTACTCACTCCACTCACCTACTCACCTACTCACCCACTCACCTACTCACTCCACTCAGTCACCTACTCACCCTCTCACCCACTCACCTACTCACTCACTCACCTACTCTCCTACTCACTACTACTCTCTCACCCACTCACTACTCACCTCCACTCACCCACTCATCCTACTCTCCACTCACCCACTCACCTACTCACCTACTCAACCACTCACTCACTCACTCACCCACTCACCTACTCACCCACTCACCTACTCATCCATCCACTCACCTACTCACCCACTCACCTACTCACCTACTGACCCACTCACCTACTCACCCACTCACTCACCTACTCACCCACTCACTCACTCACCTACTCACCTACTCACTCACCCACTCACCTACTCACCCACTCACCTACTCACCTGCTCACTCACCCACTCACCTACTCACCCACTCACCCACTCACCCAATCACCCAATCACCTACTCTACTCACCTCACTCACTCACTCACACTACTCACCCACCCACTAATCCACTCACTCATCCACTCACCCACTCACTCACCAACTCACTAACCCCCCCCACCCCATTCACTCCACTCACCTACTCACCCACCCACCCACTCACTCACCCACTCACCCACTCACCCACTCACTCACCCACTCCACTCACCCACTCACCACCCACTCACCCACTCACCTACTCACCCATTCACCTACTCACCTACTCACCCACTCACTCACCTACTCACCTACTCACTCACCCACTCACCTACTCATCCATCCACTCACCTACTCACCCACTTACCCACTCACCTACTCACCTACTCACCTACTCACCCACTCACCTACTCACCCACTCACCTCTACTCACCCTACTCACTCACCTACTCACCTACTCACTCACCCACTCACCTACTCACCCACTCACCCACTCACTCACCTACTCACCTACTCACTCACCCACTCACCCACTCACCCACTCACCTACTCACCTACTCACCTACTCACTCACCTACTCACTCACCCACTCACCTACTCATCCATCCACTCACCTACTCACCCACTCACCTACTCACCTACTCACCCACTCACCTACTCACCCACTCACTCACCTACTCACCCACTCACTCACTCACCTACTCACCTACTCACTCACCCACTCACCTACTCACCCACTCACCTACTCACCTACTCACTCACCCACTCACCTACTCACCCACTCACCCACTCACCTACTCACCCACTCACCCACTCACCTACTCACCTACTCAACCACTCACTCACTCACTCACTCACCCACTCACCTACTCACCCACTCACCTACTCATCCATCCACTCACCTACTCACCCACTCACCTACTCACCCACTCACCTACTCACCCACTCACTCACCTACTCACCCACTCACTCACTCACTCACCTACTCACCTACTCACTCACCCACTCACTTACTCACCCACTCACCTACTCACCTACTCACCTACTCACTCACCCACTCACCTACTCACCCACTCACCCACTCACCTACTCACCCACTCACTCACTCACCCACTCACCTACTCACCCATTCACCTACTCACTCACCTACTCACTCACTCACCCACTCACCCACTCACTCACCTACTCACCTACTCACCTACTCACCCACTCACCTACTCACTCACCTACTCACCTACTCACCCACCCAATCACCCACTCACCTACTCACCCACTCACCCAATCACCCACTCACCTAATCACTCATTCACATACTCACTCACCCACCCACTCACCCACCCACTAATCCACTCACTCATCCACTCACCCACGCACTCACCAACTCACTCACCCCCCCACCCATTCACCCACCCACTCACTCACCCACTCACCCACTCACTCACCCACCCACTCACCCACTCACCACCCACTCACCCACTCACCTACTCACCCATTCACCTACTCACCTACTCACCCACTCACTCACCTACTCACCTACTCACCTACTCACTCACCCACTCACCTACTCATCCATCCACTCACCTACTCACCCACTTACCCACTCACCTACTCACCTACTCACCTACTCACCCACTCACCCCCCCCACCCATTCACCCACCCACTCACCCACTCACTCACCCACCCACTCACCCACCCACTCACTCACTCATCCACTTACTCACCCACTCACTCACCCACCCACCCCCCCCCACCCACTCACTCACCCACTTACTCACCCACTCACTCACTCACTCACCCACCCACTCACCCACCCACTGACCCACCCACCCACTCACCCACTCATTCACTCACTCACTCATTAACTCACTCACCCACCCACTCACCCACCCACCCACTCACCCACCCACTCACCCCACTCACCTACTCACCCACCCACTCACCCACTCACCCACCCACTCACCCACCCACCCAATCACTCACCCACTCACCCACTCACCCACTCACTCACCCACCCACTCACCCACTCACCACCCACTCACCCACCCACTCACCCACTCACCCACCCACTCACCCACTCACCCACTCATTCACCCACCCACCCACCCACCCACTCACCCATTCACCCACCC
>NW_027613720.1:0-34637 GCF_965212315.1 Lampetra planeri
TCTTTTTGCCGACATGTTTCTTTTTAGTAAATTTCTATTTTTCTATATCTATTTTCATTCTCCTCCTCTAAGGCTATTACGAGTCTGAAACATTATGTGAGGAATATTTAACATGAAGGTCAGATGATTGATTTACATAATACAATTATGTAAAAAGATGTGTTTGCAAAATTCACACAGGCACAAACCTCTGTGTGAATTTCTCTCAGGAGATAAAATTAAAGTATCTATCTATCTATTTATCTATCTACCCTAACTTCACCACTATCAGGAAGAGCTTAAAATACTGAATTGAATTCACTTTTGAACATAGTCACAGCTGCATATTGAAGCTTGAAGACTTTGATAGTGAGTCATCTATTTACATTCCAGATAAGTGCGAAGCATCCACTCGTCTAAGTGTTTCTGACGTCTGACCTCAAGTAGGTGTAAAATATTCATCAATATTTCTCATTTTCACAACCAATGACTCAATAAAGTAGCGACAACAACCACTCACGCATGGATTGATTGTACTTTCTGCTCACATTGCCACAAGGATACTTGCATTCATAACGTATTCGTGGCCTCTGATGGAAAAACACATCAGGGAGGAAATGAAGCTGACGGAGGAAAATGTTTCCCTCATTTCTTATCAGCAGTCGACAATGGGCAGAGTCAATGAACAAATCCGAAACTCATTCACTTTTAGCAGCAAAGGGGCTTTTCAGCTCCGCCACGTATGACCGACTGAGCCGCAGATATGAAACTTTATTGAATCTTTCCAAAAGACCTGGACTACAGGCTTCTGAAATTTGATGCAGCTGATGAAATCTGGTCAGAAAAATTGGGAAGGAAGGGCTTCAAATGTTTCAAAATCTCTTATGAAATGAATCCAGCGTTATCAGGTCACTGTAGCATTTCCATGGCAATCAGAGGAAACGGGATGCAACCGAAATCAGAGCATCAAAGATCACAGAGCGGCACTATGAGCTATATTTCATAAAGCAGATTTCCTTATTTCAAAATAATCCGCCTGTGAGTGGAGCCTGATGCAAGGTTTCCCTCTGTTTGTGTGTGTGTTCCTGTTTTTTATATAAGTTGTGTCAAAAAACAAGAAATATTGTATAATTGGTCCAAGGTTGAAAGGAAGGGGGTCAACAAGTGAGCACATATGTTGTTTTAATGAAGGCAGCACGAAGAAAGGCAAAAGCAGATATTCTAATTGGACTTCTCAGGAATATGTTCTATCTCCTTTTCTCCTCATGAATGTTTATGTTCATTATGAAAGCATCCTGCATTGTTTCGGTTCCACGTGAGAAACCTCGTTGTGTTGGTCTTTTTTTTTTTTTTTTTTTTTTTGACAATGAGGTGTAACAATGCCCCCCCCAGCGTGTGTTTGACAGGTAGTGTTACAGATACAGATGACGATGCTGAAGCTGTTGAACAGGAGCAGGAGCTCCCCTATGATCTCTACTCATCAATATTAGCTCTTAACAATATCACTCAGTTATCTTCCAAACATTGTTGTTGTTGTGGTCTTGCAGCGTCTTGTCTTGAACTGGGGAAATGTCTTGCTTTGTATTTGTTACTACTCCTGCTGCTGTTCCAGGGGATGTACAGTATACAGAGACAGACAGATGAGGTAGCATGGCAGTAATATCCGCAGAATGAAAACGCTGGAACGATCTTAGCGTTAATAAGTCATTTCTGTCTCAGCTGTTGTTCGTGTGGAGCGGACTCATAGTTTTTCTTTATTCACAGATGGTAAAGGTGAAGTAGCAGTAATGTTCATCTGTAAAAGTGTTTCGTCTTCTTTCCTATCAGAGCTTAAGTGAATCAGTCAGCCGTTGCATGTGAATCACCGTTAGAAATAATAAAATCAGTCATGCTGAAATCTACTAATCTGCATGTTGCTTTAATTCCACCATCGGTTGACGATCCCCATTGTTTGTTTGACTGCTGGAGCCGATTCCAGCTGATGTAGGGGAGGAGGTGTGTGTGTGTGTGAGTGTATGTGTCGCAGCCTGGACTGCTCGCCTGTCAATCACTGACTAGACTCCTATGGGCGATTTAGTCTCAAATTAATTGAACTACATGTTTTTTTTTTCTTTTTGGTCGGTGGGAGGAGGGTGCAGCACCTGGAGGGAAAGGCCTCGCCGGGATGAATGTTCAAAAAACGCACAGAAAGGTTACAGCTGGTTGGCTGGAGATTCAAACTCACCATCTCCTTGCTGCAAGGTGACATATGCATTGATGGATTTAAAAGTTGAAGCTGCTGAAGCTGAAATGATTTTCTGAGTCAGTTTGACGTGGTGTTTCCAGGTCGAGGCCGATCTTATTGACATGATCCTGTTGTGATGGAGAATCACGGATATCGATTCATCATTCATTCATTCTGATAAGCCTTTACATGAAGGTTTATCTTAACTTATCTGTATCTTATTTGTAAGTTAAATTGAAAGTGAAAACAGCCAAGTTATATAATTCTTTGTTTCTCGATTCACCATAAATGCCACTGAAACTAGCATGTAAAATTAGTGTGGCGACCTATTAGTGTGTGCATCATATTTTTTGTGTTAAAATCCTCATTGTGCATCCAGGTGAACTGGTGTGATTGCTCCTCACGGACCATCTCCTCCCAGACCTGCAAACACTGATTGTTATAAGCTGTAGCGACAGCTTTATTCAGTATCCTGAAAACAGGGGCTGATGCGTCTGTACCAGACAGTGTCACGGTGTTTCGCTGTGCGGAGTCAGGATGATGACACATACTCGCAGGGCATAGGCTGTGGTTGCCTCAGTGCTGCATGTTCTCACCACCTCAGTCCGTTTCTTTCTGACAGATTGACACAGGAGTGTGTGTGTGTGTGTGTGTGGGGGTGTGTGTGTGTGTGTGTGTGGGGGGGGGGGGGGGCTTGATGGGGGAGGGGTTGAAGCTCTGTGACTCATCTCTGACTTCTTCGGTAAACGACTTCCATCAACTCTCACCGTCACACATTTCCCTCAAGTTTGTCCTGCAGGTAATGTACAGACATAACATTTTAATTTTTCATGGATATTTGTACTTCCATTACAACCTGCATACTGCTCTCTGCTGCGAGCAGCTCCACATGAGTATTTTTTAGAAATGTTAATCCTGAACATGAACCCTTCACCATTCTCCATAATCCTAAATGTTATTATGAACGTCAGTACAGCATCACATCTTTTCCCCTCAGACAGTGCAAGTGAAAAACTACTGACACATTTCCGGGGCCAAGCGGGTACTAACTCCACTGATGGAGAGAGAAGAGCTGCAATTCCAACATTAATTTGTGCGGACACAAACACACACACGCACGCACACACACACACCCTGGCAAAGGATGTGGCCTGTGTTTTGATGCTTTAGCAACATGCAAAATGCACAAGTGGCTAATGCAGCATGATTATAGCATGATTGTGATTCAACAATAGAGATGATGCTCAGTGAAAATAGTTTTGCTGAACTATGGGATTTTATCTAAACGCACATGCTACAGGTTGAGGATATGAGAGCATCTGCCATTGGGGAGTCACAGCTCTCGCTTTCCTTCAGAAATGCACAACGAAAGCCATTTTCCATCATTAATCATTAGGATAATGTACACTTGTGTCAGCTCCATGTGTCTTGTTGCCACAGCAAGATAATGACAGAACGCCTGTCTGCTTTAATGAAGGTAGGAGTTTTACTGGGCAATTATGCTCCAGCTCCATGCTGAGCTATAAGCACAAATTAATTCCTCACAAGTCTGCTGGCATGCATACCTCCTGCCAGGCCGACCGCGTGAACAAATCCAGTTTTTACAGTTGTGAGACTTTGGCAATAATGGCTCTCTGGGGTAAAGAGTGTAGATCCTTGACTGTGATTGGAGGGTAGAAGTCATGAGAGTCGTCTATAATTATGAATGTGTAAAGGTCACACATGTTTAAAAACAGAGAGGCTTCGACTTATGATTCAGCTAATTGGTGACAGACAACTTGTCATCTTTGAGCACAGCTGATGTTCACATGCACTCATATTTATGTGTTCACATTGCACAAGAAGTAAGCAGATGCTAATCACATAATTCTTTGGAAAGAAATACGTTCTCTGAGTTGGATCGAAATCCCAGCTGGATTTTCTTGGATTGGTGGAAGACAGACAATCAGTACCTTAGAACAACACTGGCTTCATCCAACGGTCCTTTTCTGAACCGCCTGATATGAATGACTCTTCAGGATTGACATTTCTATTATTTGTCATGTACCACAGAGTCTTTTGACAGACAAATAAAACACAATTTTATGTTTTATATGGTCTTTTTTCCTCCTCACATAGTAAAATATATATAAAAAGTAATATATATAAAAAGTAATATTCCCATGAGCTAGAAAACTGAAGATGTAAGTCAGTTTTCGGAGGCTCGCGCAATCCATGTTGGATTTGTAAATCTGATTCTCTCTGCAACAATTATTGAATCTTTTTCCAGCTCAGTTATCTGTGTGAGGCTTCAGATGCATCTGTCCTGTCTAGGCCACCATATGCAGCTCTGTCATCTTGTTAGATGTGGAGGACGAAAATGTCCTTCAGCGCTCATTCTGGTGAGCTTCTGGTCTCTGTGGGAGGCTGTCGCCTTGGAAGGAGAGTGATGCCACTAAATCTTCATGCTGTTAAAGGTGTGATCTTTCTCTCGGTCTCCAGTAGAATCCACATTAGCGTTTCCAGGGTCCATAGCTCTCTCACACACACATACACACACACACACACACACAACACAGCTACATGGACTATATAAATTTATTAAATTTATTATGTTTTATTATTCCTTTGCTAGTTGTTCGTGTATAAACAATACATTCCATAATATTCCACCAACAACTGCATGGTAACAACATTCCCACTGAGTGTGTACAAGTCATTGAAATAGACACAAAAGACCTAAGTGAGACAAAAACAGAAAAAACAGTTATACTGACATAAGTTCTGACCTCGGACTCCTCTGCGGGGGATTTCCTGGTTAGGAGGGCATTCCATTTGGCTTTCCTGTCTGGATAATGACTCAGATGCTGATGAGATGCAGCTCAGGATCCAGATGAAGTTCCATTCTACAGAGAATCAGAGACGTTGAAGCGAATAACTGTAGACTTCAGAATCCTGCTCCAGAATCTGATATTTTCCACAGCAGTTCTTATCCTCAGCCAGTCGCACTAATGATGAATAAAACCAAATTTAAAATTCTTGCCCAAAGGAAACAAGAGTTGAAGCAGAGAGCAAAAGTTTTTTTTAACCTCCAAAACAATCCCTGTGTTTTAGTTGTGCATATAAATGTTGAGCCTGATGTCCTCAAATGGAAAGTGAGTGAGGTGAATCTTAGGACAGTGCCATTATTTTCCACTCTGAGTGGAAATTAAACTCCCTTCTGTCAATGTTCAAAGCTCATCGGAGGGTTTGGGAGGGACGGATTTCATCATGGCAGCCTGGAAACAAAGTTACAACCTCTGTACTGGCTGTCGCCTCTTGATGTAAATAAGTGGTAATAGAAGCAGCTTCTTAACAGGGTTTGACCATGTTCACTGACAAAAAAAACACAACTGGAGCAGAATGTTCTGGATCATAAAAAAGTACATCAAAAAGAAAAACCTTGAACTGACACAGTGCCCCGTCAAATCTGTTGATCGCCAAAGTCAAAAGTCAGAGTGTGTGAGACTAATAAGAATGCCTGACCGGAAGTTAAGTTAGCATACGTTTTGTTGCTTTCCCATTCGTCAGGCTTCAACATGTTTGTTTGATTTGGTTCTGAAGAGTCATGTTCATTTCTAATTTGGATCCAGCCAACAATCTGACACAGTGATGCTATTACAAGAATGTTTCATGAGACTTGAACAAATCATGTGACTCGGTCAGAAGAAAAATCCCCATGAGTTGTTTCATCACAAACAGATGCAACCAATACCGAATTCCTTTGAAAGGCGCTTAAACCTACATCCACAAAGTTTGGAAATGTGATATTTCTCCAGGTAAATAAACTCTGAGAAACAAATTATTGGGAGCAAAGCTCCTGTTGCACATCAGGAGAATCACATACGTGACTGCGATGAGAAGGTTCTGGTTCTTTGACGCCCCTGGCAACGACTCCCCCAGGAGAGCAAGCTGGCAGGGTGGAGAATGAAGTGTGTGTGTGTGTCATGATTCCTGCATGTTATTGAGTTATTAGCCTGTTGTTGGGCAACGGGTCTCGCAATGTTTCACCAGCACGGGTCCATTCAGGTAAGATGGGTTTTTACAGGGAGTCAGTGGTCGCTGGGTCTGCACCGTAAATCGTCTATCATATTAGTGATTTTGTGTTTACTAACAGCTGCTCTATGCATCTCTGAGATACGACTCAGCTATGTTCTAGACCCAAATTCATCTTAAATGTCAGGAGATGTGTGTATGTATGGAGAGCAGATGAAAGGTGAAATGTATGTTCCATACGGACTGAAATGTGTGTGAACTATTCGCAAGTACGCCCCACTTTCTTCACAATCTTCTCTGAAATCTCTCACACAAAGCCTCCAAATTCACCTGCTGTTAAACCTTGACAATTGAGATGTCAGCGTGCCAGTCTCATCAGCCTGGATTGATTTTTCTTTGTGGCTGAAACACCAGACATTTAACAGCAACAGCTCTGTTTCTTTAGCAGTGGATAAACGAGAGTGAGTTGAACAGGGACTTGTTCATGCTGATGACGCAGGAAGTCATTCCTCGTTTTTCCCTTTCTTTAATTGAGCACAGAGGTAATGAACATCTGCACTGCAACAGTGGGAGTTTTACAAAAATTTCAAACATACGTTGTTATATTCTATTTAAAATACATCAAAAACACATGTAGGTTCCCCTCATGCACCACGTTTTGAACATTTGTACTACTGTGCATATTTGATCCTACAGTAAATAGTCTTATCGTAAAACATCACCCATCATCTGGAGACAGACACTGGCTTCAGTTTCATGGTTGACCACAGCAGGCAAAGAGTTCATTAAAACGATGCAAACCTAATGACGGCGTTACACAACCCCTCTGATGTGACGGTAAGCCACATCCTCTGGAGTTTGATACTGGCGACTTGCACTTCAGGCTCCTGTTGATAATTTTGGTCCAATTAGCAACTTGAGACGTGAGAACGAAGGCTGGATTGTTTCACACCTCACACAGAAGCAGCTGATCAGATGATCTTCCAGCTCTATCACACACACACACACACACACACACACACACACACACACACACACAGCTGTACATATTATATTTAGAACTGAATTAACATGAAGTATCTTTGAACCATTTGACACCATTTATACCCAAGCAAATTTGCACAACGAAACAGATTAAAACAAAATAGTACATGAGCAAATAATAATAATAAGATTTAATAGAGCATGAGAACAACACATTAAACAGATTTGGAAACTTTTCTTGCCCTGATGAAATCTGATCATTGGTTGTGGGAATTTGTAGTTTTGCTGTAGTGACACGAGATTAAACTTTTAATGGACTGATAACGGGGGAGTTACGGGGGGGGGGGGGGGGGGGGGGGGGGGGCAAAACTAGCAAAACTGGATTTAATGTCCTCCTTGGGTGATTTCGACCACATACAGCCACAACTACAATTTTGCAAGTGTTCACTGAAATAGCCACTATCAGTAAAACTACTAGTTACATGTCGTACATGGCTTTCATGTTGACTGAACATTTGCTCTCACTTATCGGGATATATGTTGTGTATCAATATTCAGCTTAAATATATTGGGAGCCCAGCCCTAGTCATAGGTGTACAAGGGGTTGGACAGTGTCGTCAGCCCTTCTCACATGTTTTTTTTTTGCTTCCAAATCCAAAATGTGACGTGGAACAATAAGTTGCATTTGATTGGAGATTTAAAGAAGAACAAACTCAGAAGCAGGTGATGCTGCATGTGGGTGACAGTTCCAGTATTAACATACAGCTGCTTCCTGCTGAAAACCGCCTGTCAGATCATTTAATTGCTAATAATATCTACAGTCATATATTTTGCTGCTTACATGTTTGTGAGTGTCAGGACATTATTAGTCATTTTCCAGATTTGCAACATAGAAGGTTTTTCAAATATAAGCCTGATCAAGCCTGACCTGACATAAAGAGCATCAGCAGCTGTGAGAAAATAAAGGCGTCATCGCTCTGACAGCTTCTTTTCTTTGCCCCCTTTGTAATGAAACATCATAAAAATAACTGCGCCAGTTTTCCGAAGAGTGAAACCGAAGAGTCTCAGGAGATCTTTTATATTGTAATTATCATTTATTGGACGCTAATTTCAGTCACTTCTATCTTCTATCTTCAAAAATGGCAAAGAATATGACGGTTCACTTATTCCCACACTAACAAATAAAAAAAGATCCTATCATGCTACGCACGAGTCACACGAGTCATAGCTGCTTCTTTCAATTTTCCCTGCTGTTAACGCCTTAAAATGTAACAGGAGATGAAAGGAAAGATACAAATTAAATAAAAGTTTACAGCACTAACAGCATATTTTAAACATTTGTCAGCCAAAGGTCATTTCACAATTACTAATTTGACATCTGAGCTATTTTCAAGACCAATCAGTGGATGTAAATATTAGATAGAAAACACGAAAACACAACTAAACGTCCCTTAATTGTCCAGGTTAGACGACGGTCCCACCACGAACTGCTTAAGAAAGTTGCTCTACTGAGTGGGGAAAATATAAATGTGAAGAGAAAACTCCCGCTGACATAGAAACCGATTGATGTTGAATGAATTGTGGATGACTGAGTCTGTTCTCGCCTCACTGGGCGTCCCGCCTTCGGTCAGACAGATGCTGCCAGGTGGAAGCGGACCAAACGACAGCGCTGGTTTCCTGCCACCAAGAGCTCCACGTGTACTGCTGCGCCCCCCGACCTCTATGAACAGCCACGGGATCAATAATTAGCTTCACGTGCGGGCCAAGAATTATCGCTGGCCATGACACAAACTTTAATATCTTCTGGCGTAATGCTTCAGCAGCTTTTAAAATGACTCCACTCAGAGAAATGCATCCTGAATGTGGACAATTTTAATCTCTCTAATTGGAAAATAACCGCATTTGTGATCAAAAATGATTTCCCACCCAGAGGATAAACCTGGACTATAAACATCCCAGACAGGATTAAAGCAATAATTACTGCAGCTGCTCAATTAACCGAATTGGAATGCGGCTTTGTCACTCACTTTAAGTCGTGAGTACATAATGGTGTCGAGCACGGAGCACTTTAAAACTACTTCCTATTTCAAACACTGTGATCCCCGGTAATCCCTGACGGCAGACTGTCCCCTCAGAATCAAAACACACGGATGTTACTGGGTACATTGTTTTATCGTAATTTGTAATTTAATAGTAAAAGTCTTGCCAAGGAGGAGAACATCAGTACATCCAGCTGAGCTGCTGATGAGTTGATCATAAAGAAAGAAATTCCTTCTGTCTCTTCACGTCTGGTCCGCTTTCTCCATTATACTCATTTGTTGTTAATGGTTTCAGTGATGGACCAGTTATTACCACACTACATCACCTCCTCTCTTCTAATTAGATCATCAGTTCTCAATGTTTAGACCAATTTTACACCGTCCATCCTGTGCCTGATATATAGCGCTTTAATTTATAGAGAACAAATTACAACGGTCTTCTTGGGCTTGACAGATGGCACAATACAAAACCCTCGATGAGGGCGAGGAAAAGAATATGAGTTGTATACCAATCCTAGCTGGTCCCGGACTGCGTGCCGATCACTGACTTGAGTGAATCACTCAACTAACCCTCAATCACATGAGTCGCCTAGAGGCCGAAACACGAGCTCACTGTCTGAGTTCCATGACCCTGGAAAATGTGCCTGAGTCAGCGGAAGTACGCGACTGAAGTTACGCTGACTCATGTGTGTCCAATCCACACGGGGACAACGCATGAGTTGGCTGCTTTGATGAATGACTCGCGCATGAACTCAGCTATGATGCCTGATGTTAGTGGCTCCAGGTGTATGGAGACACAAACGGCGCTTTTCCACTCCACATTTGCAGCTCGGCTCGAAACAGTTCCTCTTCGATGTGGGTTCTGATGTCACAGAGCCACCTGAGCGAAATTGCCACAAGTGAATTTTTACAATGACAAATGACAAAAACATAAAACAATTTTTGTGACAGACAGCGCAAAACAAGAAAGACTGACCAGGAGATGATCGCTGACACAATACTACGCTCTGCCTCAGCTGAGTCCGGCTCCGTCCAGCTCTTATAACAAATGTTCTGACCAGACAAAAATCACACAAAAATCTGTGCTTACTTAACGGACCACAGTGTGTGTTTAACACATCAGCCACGTTAAACGAGAACGTGGTGAGGAATTAAGAACTGGGTCACGATGGGTGGACTCCTGTGTGGAAGGCAGCGCTTGTGACGGCCCTCCGTCTGTAGTGTCCAATCAGAGGACGTCCCTCCCTCTGTAGTGTCCAATCAGAGGACGTCCCTCCGTCTGTAGTGACCAATCAGGGGACGTCCCACGGTCTGTAGTGACCAATCAGAGGACGTCCCTCCCTCTGTAGTGACCAATCAGAGGACGTCCCTCCGTCTGTAGTGTCCAATCAGAGGACGTCCCTCCCTCTGTAGTGTCCAATCAGAGGACGTCCCTCCCTTTGTAGTGTCCAATCAGAGGACGTCCCTCCGTCTGTAGTGTCCAATCAGGGGACGTCCCACCGTCTGTAGTGACCAATCAGAGGACGTCCCACCGTCTGTAGTGACCAATCAGGGGACGTCCCTCTGTCTGTAGTGACCAATCAGAGAATGGCACATGTTTAGTGTATGCTCAGCTTGGAACGTTAGTGGTACAAATTTTTTTTTTACCAGAAACCAGAAAAGCACAAAAAAAAGACTGATTGAAAACATTCAGCTTCCCATTTGAATTCATCCCTGTTCCTCCTGCGTACTCACTCTCATGCAGCATTTAGGTTTAGCCGGCACGTCGCATCTGTGCTCTCTCTCACCTCCACCTCAAATACAAACAAACAGAAGGTCCACTTAAGATTCTAAACCCGGCCGACACTGTTCTTTCAGAGGACCGGATCAAGTCGGGCCAAGGGCCGGGCACATCTGCTTCGATGCACAGCCTCGAGAACACAGCAGTACGACTCGTACTACATCACCGTACATGTATCAGCTCTCCTGACACATGTTTTCAAAAGACAAAGAAAGTCAAGGACTAACAACAAAACCAGCTGAGCTGCTCTGTGAAGGTGAAGCATTCAGCAGCTGAATGCGTTTTCTGTTAGTCAGTGGTCGATGAGCTGCTGGTACGCCGTGATGACATCAGCGGATGTCAGCGTTCTGACTGACAGATTATTTAATCAAACTGACGCTGATTAACTTTTTATGAGCACAAAGCAAAAGCAAATGAAAAACATCTTTTCTGCTTCATGTAATGTAATTAGTCTCAGGACCGATGGCCAGTCAGTCTGACAACGTCGTTAGCACTTTTTAAAGATGTATATTACATTTACAGGACCGATTGCTCCAGTGTGGCATTCAGCTCAGTGATTTGACTTATGGTCTCAGGTTGACGCCTCCTTCACAAAGTGGTTGTACTGTAGCTTTTATTAGGTGTTGTTGGCACGTCTGCTTAAACGTTTGAAGGAACAAATAAAATGCCTGAAACTGCAAGTAAGTGTCTAAATTCACTCTGAGCACATGTTTGGTGATTAACCCCCACGGTTGGGCTGCTCGATATTCACCTGAGCAGAGTGTATGTGTATGACTGATTTAATAAGGAATACAAAGGCATTTATCACAGAACACAGGCTGTCTTTGCTGATTTATGTGAGTTTCAGCCAAGGATGTGACTGCTGGTTACAGCGCGTTGCAGTCTGAGTTTGAGTCGATTCGGAGCCTCTGCGTGTTACCGACTTGTACTAGATGTCTGCTGCAAATGGAACACACACCACCATCACTGTGGTATTATTCTGTTCATCACGTTGTGAGTCTTTCTGACTGTCTGATGTTATTCTCCCCCATGTAGTTGTCTATTGGATGTGGATGTTCATTGTTCATCATGAAAGACAGTGATGTCACCAATCCAGCCAGTGGTGTACTTCCAATTCTGACCTACATTTTTTGTCCTCTTTCATTGTCCTACTCCATTAATGACCAGTAGTTTCAAACTAACAGCACAATAGATGACTGCAGCCCTTTTTGGCTATGACTCATCCATAAAAAGGCAGTGAGATGAATGAAACGCTCTTCATCATCATCAACATATATCTCATATCAGTCCATTGAAGTAGAAAAGAAGAAGAACAAACTAACAAATTAAGGGATACAAGTTTAGCATAAATAGTAAAAGTACTATACAAAGCAAGAAATCTATTCTAATCTATTTTATTTATTTTATGAAGAATTATGCATTTGTAGTTGATTGTGGCAGACTGGTGAAGCAGGAACCAGTGATTACTGGGCGACGTCTATCACCAGCTGCATGTTAACAGCTCATCGTTCAGGATGCAGTTGTGCTGACTCATAAAGAGATATATAAACAGTCTGCTGACATCAGCTGAAAATAATTGTATCAGAGCGGCTGTTTGTCGTCAGGTTTCACTGCAGCTTGTCAAAAATGACCCTTCATTTATTTCGGTGTCTAGTTGTGAACGAGGGCGGCACCTGAGCAGCACTCAGGATGATACTGCGGAAGCCCAGCAAACAGCTCAGCTGATGGATGGAGCAGATGTTCTCTCCTCCTCCTCCTCCTCCTCCTCGCTGCTGCTACTAATGCACAATCCTTGTCTTTGGCTGCAAATAGAGCTCATGGCAGCTGCTTTCAAATGTTTTTCTGCCATTGTTCTGGGATAAACATTAAACACATGTGTCACGTATAGACTTTTAGGACAGTAGACAACTGTATGTTCAAGCAAATGGATAATTCATAGCAGATTTTCTGGTTTCTGTTTTTCTTTGTCTTTTTCTGGTTCATTTGTCTTTGCGGAATCTTTAAACTATGAGTTATCTGCCTATGAGCATTTGACATCTCACCATCTACACACCATTCATAATTCATTTCATTGACTTTACGTTCACATTTACATACATTACATTCAGCCTTTTTTTTCAGAAACACAAAGTTCTGTTCTTCAAAGAACAATTCAGTCCTGTAGGCTGCAATGTGACATTGACGTTTAAGTGAGAAAGGTGAGTGACCACAGGAGGGAGGAGGAGGGTATTATGAGAAAGTCCATGTTTGACCATGCTTGAGCAGTGCTCCACTGTTAGTTTACAATCCGTTGTATAAAGGCTGTTCAAATGCAAACACAAGACCAACATCAGGTACAGCGAGAGCACAGGGGATGATTAAAAAAAAAAAAAAAAAGCTGCAGTTTTTCAGGACTTGTGGAGACACAGATTGGGTCTGAGAGAAACCCACAAAAACAAAACAATACTCTGAAGGCAGATGAGGTTTCCACCATGAGCACCAACAAGAAGTGGAGAGCTGAGCTGCTGGTTAGTTGGAACAACAGCAGGCGTGCAGGAAGAGTAGGCGGGCAGTGCAGTAAGGAGGCAAACAACCCTCAAAAGCTCAAGAAATGGGGGACCAAACTTCATGTTTAATGATGAAGATGAAATAAAATGTTCAGCACTAACAAACTAACAAACAACACATATAGGTGGACTAAGGTGATGTTGTGTGAGAAACAACATATTGAATATAACGAATATTTAATCACCCAAACTCCACAGACCGATCAGGCTCATGGCCAAACAAACAGTCCCGCTCCAACCTGAGAATGGCTCTAGGACCGCTCGTCTGAACATGAGCCAGGAAACAACTACTTCCACTTCTGGGTCTGTTATCCAGAAACACTCATAGATTCTGACCAAAATGGGTCATATATAATACTTTCTCCTCCACTGTAGCAGTTATTGAAATGGATTACTGACCATTCATGTATTCTGTTAGCTGTGAACCCCATTCATTGTCCTCCAAAAGCCCTCTGAGCTGTGCTTTAGTTCCTGAGGGTCTATTAAAATTCATGCATACCTCAGATTTGTGCTTCTTCTCTTTATGGGGTTTATAGCACCAAAAGGCCATTCTAATTAAATTCAGGCACAGTTTAATCTTTTTTTTTTTTTTTTAAACTCCCCTCAGGCACGTTGCTCGACTCAGTGCAAGGTCATTTGTTTACAGATACACACTGTTACCGTTTCCCTACCTGGGAACATCTGATGCTCCAGGATATTAAAGCTGTGGCTACTTTCATAAGCATGTGCGGCAGATAGCTGCAATGAAAGCAAGTCATCGATTAGCGGTAATACCTCTTTTCTCTCTTCCAGGATCACACTTGATTTCTGTGATATACAGTCCTCAGCTCTGGAGCAGATTACAGTACAACCTTGAAATGCCTTTAAAACCAGGAGATTAGATTGCAAGTACTTCACATCCACTTCATGAAACTCCACAACTGATACGATCGCTTCTTGATATATCTTGATAGGTATAAGCAGAAGTTTTTTTCAAAAGAGACACTGAATGTTTTTTTGAGAAAATACTTTAGCTGAATTGAATGAACCAAAGCGTCACCTCTTCAACATTCATGCATTCACTCATTCTCCTCTCTGCTAATCCTGTACAAGGTTGCAGAGTGCTGAAGTGAGATGACGTCTGGTGACAGTTGCATACCGAACAAGTCCCTATTCGTTAAGAGGACTGAAACGCAACTGAACATTCACACTAATGTTGGGGGAACCTTGAGTACCTGGTGTAAACTCATGAAAAAAATATCTAATTCTGTACATACACAAGCATCTTTAATATTACACTTTTTTTTTTTTTTTTACAGAGTAGACGTCAAATTAACATTTGTTTGCATCAATGCCAGCCAGCTCGTCTTCCTTTCTCAGCCTCCAACATGAAAAGGTCAACACAGCCAGCCAGTGTACATTCTCCCCAGGTTTTGCTTTGCGTCATTGCGGTCAATAAATCGGGACGACAGCTGGGATCAGTGAGGTGTTGTCTGTGGGTTTGTATCTCTTTGTTGTCTCACCCCCCCAGAGTGTCTCTGTCATGCCCGTCTTCATCTGGACACTTTACGCAAATATTGATTGCAGCCTTCAGTTGGCTCATCTGGCACCAGAGAGCACTTATGTTACCTGGAGTGGTCGGCATGAGATGCGGTGAAGCTCAGCGTCGCTGCAACACGATATGATCAGGACCTGATAAAAATACACCTCTGTAAACACGCAGCTCAGTGATGCAATCGTTTTCATTCTCTTCTTAGGATCATCTGCTCAGGTCATGTCCGACGGAAATGAAAACCTTTTATTTCATCCGAGGACAAAGGTTATTTGGAGTCGACACGAACACCAGCAGGAAAAGGTTCTTTCTTTCCTCTTTCAGCCTCTCGTTTTGGGCCTGCTGACATATCGATCAGCGAATGTTCAGACCTGGATGAAGGCAAAAGACATCTGTGCCTGTTCAACTCGCCCATGTATCCTGATTGCCATGGCAACCAGAGGCTGTGCATGCCTGTGTCGCTGATCAGCCTGCAGGTTTCCATCAGTGCCTGAGGAAATGTGGTGTGGTTACTGTCTGTCTGCTACTCCCTCCCTGTCTCTGCTGTCACAAAAAAAGAGTGAGGACTGCAGAGGAAGTGCAGTCACACTTTGTGCATTTTGATTGTTACCATCTGCCATCACTGTGTAAAATGAATAACACACTGTACTGGTGTGATGCAGGTGGTACAAGGTGACTGCTGACGTTACATCCTGCCCGCATTTGCGCCATGATTCTCTTCTGTCTCATTGCAGAACTGTTTGTGTTCAAAACCCTTTTTTCATTTTAAGCTGGTCAAGCAGAAAATACTTGGTGACAACATGAGCCTTCTTAGGGGGCTGGTGTTCCACATTGCTCCTGTCAGACAGCTGAATTCACATTTTGATTTCATCCGTCACAAATATGTGCCAAGATAGATGTGATGCACCGTTATTATTCCACTGCAAAGCAACATGAAGCTAATAGTACGCGACTGAACAACTTTGGATTTGTGATGCTGGTGGGTGTAATTAAATCATCCCACTTTGGGGTGCAGACCCCAGTGAATTCATGACAAATGGAGACACATTTCCAGGGAAGAAGAAAATCATTTATGTCTTACGCTGAAAGCAATAAACATAAAATGATGGTTTTCTATTGTTCCTCGTAGATGGTCCCTGAGAAAATATGGATGCAATAATTATACACATTCTCCTAAGAGTTTCAGCAAATGAATGAATAAAGAATATCAGCCCCCAGCATATTTGTTGACCAAAAAAATGTGTGATTTTTAAGAATAGTCTATAATTCTGCAAATAGAATTAAATATGTCAGTGAAGATGTTGAATCATGGGAAGAGAAGCCAGTGGGGAATCGAGGTGGGATGAGTGGAACATTCATCATCTCAGTGTAATTAAAGGTGGCAGCACTTGTGGCATAAAGCCATGACAGCGTTTCCACCAATACATAACGAAATCTGTATGTAATTAAACATAATAGGAAATTACATACTCATGATTTTTGAATCAAGTGAAAAAATAAATGTACTTAAATAAAGTTCAGGATATTTTACTAAATATTCATGTGTTAAATGACCAGTGTTGCTGTTAAATTTATTTTGCTAATGAACTATTTCAGTTAAGTTCTGCAGATAAAATGAGGTTTCAGTGAATGAAATGAGGTGGATATCTTCCAAACAGTTCCAATGCTTTTGCTGCAGAAATCGTGTCTGTGTGTGTGTGTGAGTGTGTGTGTCCTCGCTGAGCCGCATTGTAAGTTAAATTGTATTCACAGTGATAATTCACAGACAAGTATAAACTTTATATTGGTGGCACACACGCTGAGTATTACAAAAAATGCATTAAAGAGAGATGAAATCCTCCAAGTGTCAGAACATTTTTGTGACTGCAAACAACTCCAGCAGACCAATTTTTTTATTACCTCTGTGAGAACATGAACGTTATCCAGTTTATCAGTTGCTGACGCTTTAGTCCTCCCCATTGCACAGTAACTTTTCTATTCAATATGATTCAATATTCCTGCAAATTTAAGAACATTGGGGTCAAATCACAGAGGTTTCTAATGACCATGGAGAAAGGCGACTCACCAACATTCAGAAAGAGTGTCACCGGCCGTGTGTACAGCGAATGACCCCCCATAATGAGCCGCTGTGGAAGACAACATGAAGACATGGCAAAGTCAACATCACTCAGGCTAGTCGATCAGCTTTCTCTCTCCCGTCCAATCAATTGAGTGGTCGCCTTCAGAGTGGCCTGGAAATAGATTGAGGCTGGTTGTGTGCGGCACACGCGTTGAGTGCACTTTAACTGCAGGGGGAAATGGGTGGCATTTCCATCCACGTCTCTGTATATTTGGAGAGAGGAGATGTAGTTGGAGGTGGTAGCATTGGACAAGTATGCTTTTAGAGTCCATCCTCCAGCCTCCTGTCTTTCTCACGGGCACTCAGGAGCCCCAGGAAAATACCAGCAGTAATGTTTCAGCGTACTCGAAACTCGGGGTACCAATCAGGAAGACACATATACTTCCTAAAATAGTCAGCTGCTGTGTGATTCAGTGGCTGGTGTCACCGTCAGCAGATACCCAGTACAATCTCCCTTTCCTCATTTCAATTATGAAAGCCTTCATGACAAATTTACACACCACTGCCAATCAATAAGAACGAAGGAGGAAGGGGAATATCAGCAGTCACATCCAGAGTTCCTGCCCCCTCCCCCATTTATAATGGAGACTTAGGCTAATTAAAATAGTTCCCTGGCAGCCATGACGGCCATGGTTTCCCCCTTCAGATGTTCAATGAAGAAGAAGTGGTATCAGAGCCACGAGGAATGACACAAAGCTGGCTATTCACACATAATTGCTCACCCAGGGAGGCCGCAGCGAGGCTGGTGGCCTGACAAACGCCCGAGATGTCAGCTCCTGTCAAGATGATGAAGCTCTCGGGCGTCCCTCAGCTGCGTTCCAAGACCCCAGTGGGGTCCAAGTGGGATGTCAATTTTAACTTTATAAATCTTAAATTGATGAAAGGAGCGGTGGCTGCAGTGTTCGTTAGAGCTGGTGTGCAGATGCCCTGAACTGGGGCTCAGCTGTGCGTTTAATTTATAGGGCCAATAAAGCTGGATGTCTCTGAAAAAGAGAAGGTTTGTTTGAAAACCAATGCTTAAAACATCTTTTTGAGTTTCCACGAAAATGGAGGAGTAAAATGTCACAATAGATCGTTATTCAACCCAGTAGGTCGATGACATTAAGAAGATCCATGAACAGGCACCTCATGTTCTTGTTTATGTCAAACAATTACATCCAAATAACCAGAGTGCAGACAAATGCCCTAGTTAACAGCCATTCCTATATGAAATGACAACTGCTTCTTTTGGTGCCAGATGATGGACCTCTTAGGGAACAATGACAATCGGATCAATAGCTTATAAAAGAAATAAAAACAGGAACCTCTTGGCGATGAAAGCGTACTGAGCAACTGACGGGGGACAACTGATAACACCTAAACTGTCAGTAGTGGAGATGACTGTGAGATCCAGCCTCAAAGACAATCTCTTTCTTTCAGTGTGTCTTCTACATGATGACTAGCCAGCCTGACTTGTTGCACATCAAATCTTACCAGTGTTTGTGGGGCATTAATATGTCATATATAAATCACAGCTGATCTGAAGTGCATAAGTGGAGGAAAGAAATGGCCTTGAAATGTGATATGAAATAATTAAACCCATCTCCCTTCGGGTAACACAAATACTGGACATTACGGACGGATGAAAATTAAGCCACAATCTATAGGCATTAACAGGAGGCTGATTTCCATTCCACTGCTCTTCTCTCCCAGTTCCCTGAAGTACAGGACACATCATCATCAGCTGGATTTGTAACAAGGAGCCTCTGGGAGCCTCTGGAGCAGACTGCAGTCTAATGTTCCACAGGAAGTTAGTGTATGAAGGTGATCTGTAATTAAGACATGTGATATATACGGTACGTCTACCCCAAAGTGCTTTGTGATTAAATTAGGACTGCGACAATGAAACGATTAATAACCAGCTGCTGAATTAATCGCTTGATATAATACAATATAAAAAATATAAATAAACAATTTTGGTAATCGACTTAATAGATAATTATTTCTGTAAAAAGTGAAGAATATCTCAGTTTACTTACATCATCGATGATTGTAGACTGAATAATTTATTTTGGTTTTGTAATCACTAATAAAATACTCAAATACATTTCAGCCTTAAATTAAATTGCAATCAGTGTTGTTCTTGTGGTACAAGACCCGGTAGGATGTTCTGCAGCCGTCACCAGCCATCAGTCTAGGCAAGAGTGTCCAAGCCGGTCCTCGAGTGCCCCCTATCCTGCAGGTTTTCAATGTCACCCTCCTCCTACCTCATCTGAATCAGCCTCTGCGAAGTTCTGCAGAGACCTGACGACAAGCTGCTGATTTGAGTCAGGTGTGTAGGAGCAGAGTGACATGTAAAACCTGCAGGATAGGGGGCCCTGAGGACCGGTGTGGACACCCCTGGTCTAAGGGCTGCATGATATATTGCATCAAGATGATCACAAGTAGTGCATCTTCACACCGGGTACAATAAAGTTAGAAAGGAAGGTGGACTTGTCAGGTCTAAAAATAACAACATGGACTTTCATCTGGTACAGAGCAGGAAGCGTTTTCTGTCTTGGGAAGGAAGAGAGCAGATTACAGTTTGAGTGGTGTTGGGCCTGTAAGATGAATCAAATCTGATTCGGGGACTCACTTGAATACGGTGACAAATGACCCCCCCCCCCCCCAGCTGACAGACAGGCCAGCATTTAATCTCCTTTAGATAATGTATCCAGGACGTCAGCACAACCCCTGGAAATCCGTTATTATTGTAACAGCACCAGTTCTACCCAGCTGCAGAACGGCTTTAACACGGCCGTGACAAGACGTTCAGAAACCAGAGCTGAAGTCAGACAGGAGAAATAATGGACAGATGTAATTGTGCACTGGCGCAAATGTCGTGAGTTGTCTCAGGTCATTTGGTGGAGAAGTGCTGGCCTGTGTGCGTGTACCCAGTATGTCCGTACACAACTAAAGAAAAGAGCGTTGAGGAACATCTGTTTGGCTGGCAGACATGCTATCACCCAGATGAGGCAAAGGAAGGATTCTCATGCGATTAGCATCTGGGTCTTTTAATTTGGCGAGCCTCCTGCCCTCCTCCCATCTCTCCCTGCTGCAATAAAAGACACTTTTTATTCACCGTTCTCAGAATTACCAGTTTGAAGCGGTACAATTGTTCATAGAAATTTAAATGATGATGACAACAGCGGCACAGATGGCGACGCTAATCAGTTTAGCTCATTTTAAACAGTGCTGCTGTGAATACTTGCCGGTGTTATGTTGACCCCCACCACACACACATTCACAGGGCACGCCTTTGCATTCCACTGCCAGATTCCATAAGGGTGAATTGATAACTTGACAGCCGCTGTAATTATTTGTTAACGAGGAGGTGGGAGCTATCGAACATCTGGTGAACATACCGACCTTGACGTGCAGGATGACGGACACGAGATGACCTCTGATCAGCTAGTGGGGTAACAGCTGATTTTCATCAGCCCAGCTGATGTTAGTTGATGCTTCCGAATTTCTGACTTCAGTCTATAATCAATGAAATATATTGATCGTGCAGAAGAAACAACATCAATAGAACAGGTTGTTTTCTGTGACACACATACAGGATTGATGCCTTGTGAATGTGAAATGGTTTTTCACTTCACTCTGACGTGTGTGTGACGCACCAGCAGCCATTCAAACACCTCCGTTAACCCATTTATGTCACTGTGAAACACGCTTCTGAATCCTTACACAACACCAGCGTCTGCAGACGGATCCAACAAACACTGGATTCTTCCTCCAATGAGTCGAGACTGTGACACACTGTCACTTATGTAAGTTTCATCAGTTGTATTTCAGCGCTGTGATGGAGGTTTGAGACCCAGTGATAATGGGGAGGGAGGTGCCTCTCACACGACTGGAAGCGAGTGGGAAAACAGACATTTTACACATTGGGTGGAATTTGTGAAATGCTCAGTGGATGTGTAAATAATCAGTTATAAGTATTTTTGTAGAAATGCTACTGATTATTTATTTTTTCAGTGAGGGAGGGGCCGACGCGCCAGGTCGGGCTTCCAGCTTTTAGGCAAAGCAAATATTCAGGATTAGGATCAGCTCTCATGCCCGTTAAGAATGATTGCGTTCAGGAAAGGCGCTTTGGTTTATTGAACACAGGGATTTATCTGATCCTCTCAGGGAGCTCAAATCGTTTAATGCTGCCTGGCTTTCTCCCAAATGAATTCCTGTGATTAGATGTGACACAGACCAGCCGATCAACGAGTGAGGTGTACAAAAGTCCAAACGGTCGTTTTGTCATAATTCATTAGAAATAGTGAACAAGATGAACAGGAATACAATTTGGCCTTTTTGGAGGTGACTTTTTACTGGACTCATATTTAGCAAACGACGAGATGAAGACACTTTCTTTTACTCGATAATCATGTTCATACTTTAATATTCAGGTATCAGATCTGCTGCTCTCTGATCATCACACATCAGACAGTAAAACCTCATTAACATATTAAAGCGAATATTTCTATGTGTGTTTCCAGAGTAAACCCAGTTATTTTAAACATCAGACTGAAATTGTACAAAGTTTGTGTAGAAATAGAATCGACATGGAAGTTCTGTTTCCTCACAGCTCATTGAATTGTTAAAAGTCGACATCCAGACAATAACGAGTGCATTTGATCCACTTTATCCTGCTGTTGGAGATCAACTCAAGCCTTCACAAAGTACAACCTTGTCACATCGTCCTTCATTTCGTCACATTAGGTTTGTTTTCTCAATTGATGTATGAATGTTCTTTGCTGTTTCAAATGTTGAGATGTGTCTTGTCTTGAACTTTCAGCAGCATCAACACTGTCAAACTTTAAAACCACAAAACATCAATTGATATCATTATTATTTTTCACACACTAAATCAAGACAAATGGAAATCCTTATTACACATTTTTGCAGAAACTGTTCAGATGTAACTAAAATTGAAGTAACGAATGTTAACGGTGATGCCTGCTGCATGTTACATTCCACAGCAGACAGTTTCCCTTTCCAAGCTCACAGACAAGGTCAAGTTTGACCTAAAGCTCAAATATGACCACAACAAAAATATTTTCATTTGAATCAACTGTGAAGTTCAGTGTTAAAGATAAGTTGAAGATTTAGGACAAAAGACTAAATGTAATGAAGAATCTTGTGTTTGTATCTCCGACACTAAGACCCAGTGTCTGTATGTTTTTATGAGATGGATTTAAAATGGGATGTTTTGTGTGTAAGGCGTCCACGATACGCCTGAGAGCAATCTCATTGTCCTGCTTGGCTAGCGTGAAGGCTGAGCTAACGCCGGGGCGGTAATCTATCACCGCAGAGATTGCACTTGTTCCAGCATTGTTTTACAAGCGACTGAGGAGTCCAGCAGATAAGCTTTATCCTGCCTTCACTTTCTGCAGGAGCCATTGAGATCCATCTGTCAATAAGACAAAACAGGGTGGACACACACACACACACACACACACACACACACACACGCAAGCTGAATTCAAGTGGCCTTTTACTGTCGTTCAACAGATTGTTTTTTGTGGGATCTGGTCTGAAGGTATCTGATGACCTCAGGTGAGAACCAGCTCCACTGCTGTTGGAATTAACACTTGATTTATTTTTACAGTCAGTGGATTGAAAACAATTAGAAACAATCAGCTGAATGCGTCAAAGTTCACCGGAAATGTAGAGAAGGTGTGTCGGCTAAATCCGACATCAGTTCAGACTATTACATTATCCTTTGTCAGTTTTTTTTTAGCTCCTGATGTCTTCCACATGAATAAACCCCTCACAGACCTACATAAATTATATACAAACTGTGCTGTATAAAACATTTGTTTCTCACTATTGTACCTCCATAAGCTCTGTTGTAATATACAATTCTGTCAGTGAGTATTTACTTGTCAGCGAGGATGTTACCTTTGACCTTTTCCTTCTGCCGCCTCCGTGTGAAGCTGAGTTATTGATGAGCCCGTCAGCCTGATGCTGTCAAATGTTAATCTATCCCCGTGCGGTCCCGTCTCACTCTCTCTCACACTGCTACACCTCCCTAATCCTGGAGTTTGATTTGTATGGCACGCAGCAAGGTGACCGGATGAGATGAAGTGCTGAGGCTCCCACTGGTGGCGCCCGACCACCGAGTGAGAGCTCCTAACGCCAGTGGAGGGTTTTTCATGGGAGAAGGAGCAGGATGCTGAGGGTCAGTGAGAAAAATCACCAGAGCAACGGATGAGAGAAACAAGCTGCCCCAGAGCCGAGTGCAAACGTGAAGGAGACGAGGAAGAGGTGACTTCTGTCAGAGCTGAAGGCGTCTTCTCCTACGAGGGAGTCGCACTGGGACCAAAAAACCTTCTTTGACATACTTTAAAGAGAATAGCTTTCTATTTAAACTATTATGCTCTCAGGCAGCTGCAGAGTCCTTTTACCATGGAAAACAACACATCTACCCGCTGGAGGCTGGTACTGTTGTGTTGTAAGCGTCCCTCACAGCTCAAACTTGAAGGCCCAAGGAGACAGATGGAGCTCCATAAAGCTGCAGAGTTGGACAATCAAAGTCATTCTGGGATTCACAGTAAACACTGTGAACCTATCGATGAATGGTCAAGTGTCTAAATATACAAAGTCAATTAGTTGTTTTGTTTTCTCTACTGTCTGAAGGTTCTCTGGTTTTACATTCATACCTGCAATCTGAGAGCCAATAAAAAATGGAAGACAACCATCCACCAGTCCAGTGCACTGAAATATATACAATATTGAAAACAGAATTCTATATTAAATGTCATATTGTTTAAAAACTTGCACAACTCAAACATGGGAGAAACATGCATGAAAGGGAACATTTCACCGGGTTTTAGTTTGTTTTTGTAGTGTCCTGGATCTTCACTGCGCGGAGCGCTGTATGACACACGTCATCAGTTCCTGTCTGTTGATCCGGCTTTGCTGCCTTTATTGAAGCGCTCCAGGTGCACACATCCGTCTCCCACTGCTTTGATTGTCTGCACACATCTTCATGGTCACATCTCGCACAAGTGTGAGCACGGTGAGATAAGCTGGCTTCTGATGTTATTGCTTTCAGGGGAGGAATGATACGAAGGAAATGTCAGCCGATTGCCTGGCCTTTGAATGCTACGAAGGCTGTTTATGAGAGTATGTAAATCCAAACGTATTGTTTCAGCTGCAAGTGAAGCAACGCAATATTGAATATTGATGCTGGGATGAAAAGTGACCTTTGGTAAGCCGCGTGTTTGTGCTGGAATATCGTCATTCAGAGACGAGTGATCCTGAACCGATATGGACACATTCTGTTCAATGTCTATTTTCAGCAGAGAGATGTGAAGAGTTTCACTCCCAACTGATGCTTGGACACTGGTTTTGATGTTCAGGGCAAAAGACAGTATATACATAGAGCAAGGAAGTGATGGTGGTGTGTTTGTGTGTTTTCCAAGTGATGAAAGTCTACATTTCCCAGTTCATCAGAAGGAAAAACATCATGCAGATCATCAATCAAGTGATGGTTTAGAGGCGGAATCGCTGCCCAGTGAAATGCATAGAGATGTATTTGAAGTTCTTCTGCTCTTAAATCACAGCAGCTTCCTCCGCCAGGAGCTCTGACGGCTGCAAATTAATATTGATTGAAAACAGTTTCATCTGGATCAATAGTTCTCCAATCACGGGCGTCATATTCATTTCATCAGAGGGATCAAACGTGTGTTCACCTAAATCTGACAGGATGGGATTTACAGCAGAACATCTGTGACAGCCGGACTGGAGTCTCTGACCGGTTTCATGTTCCTGTAACCTGAGGAGCTTTGTCATGATGAGTCACTTTGTGCTTTGGTTTAATCAAATTAGAAATGATGGGCTGGCTGCTTTCAATGTGGCAGACGCCCTTCTAATTAAATTTCTTGAAGGTGTCTTGTTGGAAACTGTTCAGAGCCAAAGTGAAATACTTTTTCCCTCCCTCAGTCCACATTCTTTCCGGTTCTCATCAGATGCTGAAAAACACATATGAAACTCTTATTTCTAGTGGTGGCGTTGTGGCTCGTCCACAAACTGTGTGGAATCTTCCTTGAACAAAACAATCAAGCTAATTGCTGCTGACGAGTATCTTGGTGATGAAGGTGAGGTGAATGGAGAACAGATTCATCTTGTCACCCTTTGGATTTCAGATTGCTTCTCTCGTGCCCATGTAATGTTTAATAATACGTTGAACACCCTCCCCCTGCAGGCGCTGCCGTGTCTTTCTCCTGTCGACATCCACTTGTCTTTCTGGTTCCAGCTGTCTAACTTCTCCCCTCCTCCCGCCGTCTCTGATGACTGTGTCCTCACAGACAGAACCCGTCTCAGTCCTTTAGGTTTGTTCCTTCACTTCTCTCTCTCCCCTGAGGTCGGCATCAGAAAGCAAACAGCTACATCTGTGCTACACTGTGCTCAATTGAAGGACTTTGAGGTAATTTAATGCACGTTCACTGGGACCTGACTTACTTTTTCCTGGACATAAAGCAACAAGTGTGTCGTTCTCGTGCTCCGTCAGGGAGAGAAATGCGCTGTCACAAAGCCATGCATGTTTTTTTCTGGAGGCCAAAAAGGACGCTTTCCCACATAAGTCATGTCGATGAAGGGGCAGAAGACGTGACAGCCATAAATTTGGCTCTGGTTGCCACACGAAAAGGAGCCAGAAGCAGTTTCCTTCAGTTTGTATTGGATTTCCTTCAGTAAGCCTTATATCTCAGCAGGTATCCATTCAGCTTTTGCTGTTTTTTAATACGAGTGTTATTATGTGTGAGAAAACTAGAAGTCCAGTTGCCAACAACTTAACCCAGCAAGATATCATGACCTGGACGGCTGAGAACCCTCACAGACCATACATGTGTTTGTTTTGCTGACATGTTTTGCTTTGACTGTTAATGCTGGTTGATATGTTGACTGTGACAAAGTAGAGGCAGCAAAATAACCTGGGTTTGAAAACGCTAACAACATAAAAAGGCGTTTGACCTCACAATAACTTCCGGGAAATAAAAAGATTTCCCTTTTCCCCATCGCCTCCATTTCCCTTTACCCCTACATTGCAGCAGGCGGGAAGACCACACTGGAAGACCTCACCTCCCTTTTCCCGAACTTTTGCAAGTTGTGTTCCGATGTCATGTAATGTTGGTATACGTGCTTATGTTGCTGAGGTTTTTTGTCTGGAACACCACTGTGCTCCTGTTCTCCCTTTCCTACCCCCTCCATACTCTCAATCTCCCCTGTCCTGTCTCCCCCTGTTCTATTGTTGTGTTGTATATGTTTGGACGCGGGATTGCCAATTTCGCTGTACTCGTGACAGTGGCAATAAAGGCATTCCATTCCCTTCCATTGTCTTCACTGGTCTGATCTCCACATCTTGGTCCAGACTGGTCCAGTCAGGGAAAGGCAGCGTCAGTCGGGGAAGGGCCCCGCGGTGGTTCCTGCTCCCCAGTCACAGCTTTGGACACAGTTCTGTGCATAGTGGACTCCTCAGCACAGCCGGCCTTATCTCCAGAAGGGAGATTAGGTTTCCAGGGGTTCCTGACATGCGTCCATGGTGAAAAGGAAAAGCTGGTATGCTGAACACAGATGAGGTATTACTCCAGCTCCCCTGTGTACTTTGGATATGTTTATCTGAAATAATGTTTGGTAGGTGGAAGCTGCATGATGCTCAGACTCATTTTACTCGTTTTTCACAACTTTCTCAGCGTGTTCTTGCCTTTTGGAATGAAAGTGACAACAAATACAGCTGTGATCGGAAGTCTCTCTGTTCTCTGTCTTGTCTCTTGTATATATCAAGGCTTCGGGATGAAGAGGAGTTCTTCAGTTCCTTAGGATTTCTAAATTGAGCGCAGTCACTGAAGAGGAAGATTGACTTCTTCCTCCCTGACCCATTTCCAATCTCCATCATCTCTCCCGGACTGGATCCAAAGATGCTGCCAGTTGTCTGTTTCCTCCCGTAGTGACACATGAGCCAATTCTCCCTCTCTTTCTTTCTCTCCTCTTTTCCACATCAATTTCACTTGATGCATTTTCTGCAAATGTAACTGAAAATAAATCACAAACCGGCTGGCTGTACGTGTTGGAAGGCTTATCAAACTTGGCAGTGTGTGATTGCTTTCATGGCTGTTCCATGCTGTGTCCTCGTAGCATTCGTTTAAATCCTCTGACAAATCGTATAAACAAGTAATTTAAATACTGGTAGTGTTTTACTGACGTTTTTAAGAGAAGTTTTGAATACCTCAACGGGGAAAATGACAACGTCTCTTTTTCAGCCTCCCAGCCTTGATGATGTTGTTTGATTTTTTTTTTTTTTTGGTTTTTGCATAATGGGATTTGCAGAACAAATGAGTAAATCAAATGAGAGGAACAGAATTAGGCACTTCTGAACAGGAAACACATTTATGATGACATAATGAAATCAAAGTGTGAGATACTATCAAACTTCCTGCAAAAGTTGTGTTTCAATCATCAATTCAAGTGCTGATTAGTTTATCAGTTGTTTGATTAGAAAAATGTTAAAATGTTGACTTTTATTCACATTCACACCACCCATGGTCTAGGTTTACTTGTTTTATACATGTATTTATTTTTGAGTCTCTGAAGTGGGCCTCTCAGGAGTAGGACGATCATCATCTGGTTTCCACAGCCACAGCTAACTGCTTTTAGCTTCCAGATGCCACAGCCTCTTACTGCATTTTTTTGGCCAGTCACTCACCTGAACCAGCTGTTGTCAGGTTTCTTTTCAAATCCACAACAAACGACACTGTGAAACATGTTTGTGTCAGCTGATGAATCTCTGCAGTGAGTTGTGTTGTCATTGGGGATGTTTCAGGAATGTCTCATACATGTCAATTAAACAAAGGATCAAATCTCCCAGCGTACTTCAACCAAGTTGAAATAACGTTTTACATCGTGCTTTTCTAAATACTCAAAGACACAAAGCAGCATGGGGACAATCATACACATGGGTAGATGAAGCTGTCAGTTTTCATCGGTGAGTTTGAAGAGGTGGCTTTTGAGTTGACTTTTGAAGGAAGCAAGTGTGTTGGAGGACCAGAAGTGAAGGGGCAGGGAGAGAGGGTTGGTGCGGCCATGGCGAATGATCTGTCACCCAGGGTGCAGAGTTTTGTCTTGGTGATGGGCCAAAGGAAACGTCTATAGTGAGAAAAAAATGACTTTTTTTTTTGTTGTTGTTTCCCTTTCTGCACATCTCTTTCTCTCCTCAGAGACAGTTGAAAATGGAATACTCCAGAGAAGGCTAATTTATCTGATGCAGCCTCTTTTGAAGATCAAAAAAAAGTCCTGAAGTCACTCTGAGCGCTGCTCGTCAAACAAAACCTGGTACAAAAGTTAACATGCGAGCAGCGGGTGTGTTGAGTCGAGTCTGCGGTCTCTGAGAGGAAGCTGAACTCCGCTGAGATGCTGCAGAAAGATTAAACGCTCAGTTGTCAGTGAATGGCAGCTGTCTTAAGTTGTGCACAGCAAAGGTTCACGAGGAAGAAAAGTCACACAGAGGAAGAGACAAAACACAAATCAGTCTTCTTCTGACATTCTGGGCAAACACATGACAGCTGGTTTCTTGTTTTTTTCAGCAGTGCGATCTTTTGAGAGCCAACTTGAGCCTTCGTAGCCAAACCGATGATAAGTTATGTATGTCACTGTTGGTTTTAATCTGTTTTAATCTGTTGGTCTGTTGACTCTGAGGAACAGATTCACATGTTTCATGCTGCAGATGTGTTGAAGGATCTGCCTGGAAGTGTGTTTGCACTCATTTATACAAATTTAATTCCTCCAAATATCATCAGATACCTTGATGATAGTTGATTTACCTCATTTGAAAAAAAAACAATCTTTGCTTGCAATATTTCAGTTTAAGAATGATTTCTTTTAATATTCTGTGTTTAATGACCACCGACCTCTACCTGAGGTTAACTGCAATCACCGGTTGTTTAATCAGCTGCTGCATTAGCTAATCACATGCTAATTTCAAATAATGGGCGAAGGAAATTTACCAGATGCTTTCCTGAAATATTAGTGTGAGACTGGTAAATTATATGGATAATGTAATATTATGAGACCAGTCATCTTGGTTTTAATTTCGGCCTGGGCAGGTCGACTGCACCACATACCATCCTCGAAGCCGTCACGACAGATGTCATGAGGTAAAGTCCTTCGCTCAAACGTCCGTTTGTTCACCCGTGCTCCGGCCATCACGATCTGTTGTGAGTCTGAAATAAATATGGCCTCACAGAGGGCCACTGGCCTGCTTCCAGCCCAGCACCGGTGTCAGACCAGTCACGTATTGAATTGGCTGGAGGTTCGTCATTAGAGGCAGCGGGCGAGGATGATTCCCCGGCTGGAAACAGTGTCTAATGGAAGTGAGTGGTGTCTGCCCTGTGGGAGGTTATGCCACAGTTTGTCCATAATGAGCAGCGTAATGGTACGATTACAGCAGCACTTAGAAATGGCCGCTGTTAGTGAGTGAACACCCTCCACTGTACAGTCCTCTCTGTCCTCATTAGCCTAAGCTCTGTACGACGGCTGCACAACGTAGAAGCTGTCACATGTCCGAATGTTAAGTGAACACAGCGAACACAGTGAACACAGTATCAGGAGCACCGCTCTGTTTGACACTTCAACGGCACCAGAACTTAAAAATGCTCAATAAAATGAATTTACAACGCAACCAAGGGTCAATAACAATAAAACATGATGATACAAGGAGGATTATGATAGAACTCTGCTTTTAGAGATAATCAGACAGCGAAAGATGCAGATTTTCTGACAAATAACCATATGAATTTTTACGCGTCTACAGTGTCTACTTCAGTGCATACTGTATGTTCACCAGGCTCTGTTCATGTGATGTTTAATTCAGCTGCTTCTTAGACAATCTAAGATTGGATGTTTCGTCAAGCAAAGGTGCAATTGTCATTTACCACCAGCGGCGCTGCCATTTGACTGTGCCAGCCCAGCAATTACCTGATTGTGACTGATTGACGGAGCCAGTGTTTCTCTGTGCTGCTTAATCAGAGAGCAGGAGAACAAGTGTACAGTGGATGTCTGTGTTTGACCCTTCGTTCAAACCCCTGCAGCGTCTGTCCGGTCAGAGGTGGAGAAACAGAACCCCTGTGCTCCGTGCATGTCGCGGTTCAGCTCCTAGAACATTTCTGCAGTGGAGGGACATACAGCTGGACTCATGTGACAGCCAATGTCGTAGCCTACGTGGGCGCCCCCATACCTCAGGGAGCCTTTATACTTCTGTCTGGTTTCCTTTCTTCACTTCCAGTGTGAGCGGATCTTGTTACTGCAATAATTTTTCCCACAATATCAAACATGTGATGTTAATGTTTCCTATTGAAACAATACATTTCTTCTGGAATCATCTTTAGGAAATATTTAGGGTAGCAAATGTGCCTTTTTCCACAATATAACATGTATTGTTGAGCTACTGATCAAATATGCAGCGTCATCTTATAATTACCAGATAATGTTTGACGAACAATGAGTCGATTTTACATAGAAGCGTCAGATGTAGTATAATATCATTCAGATTTGTCTGTAGCTCAGCGGCTGTGACTGTCTGAGGAGAAGATATTTATCGAACTGATGAGCTTCATCAATAAGCTGAAGAAGAAGCTGAAGGATGTTCACTCTCACTCAACTCCTCCTAGTGTCGGTGCGTCAACTGGACGCAGGCTTGGTGTGATATGATTAGCATACAGTTCTGTAAGCACCCCCCACCCAACCTGAACCTAAATATAGAACTACATCACCTTCTGTGGTGAAACAAGAGAACCTGCTGCAAGCTCCTGTCCATTTATATTCTCTGTCTGTTCTCATCTAGACGTTCAAAAGGTTGGAGATGAATCCTGGCTGACATTTGAAGACACCGCCTGCTTCTCAATTCTCGCCTGTAGCCTCTTTTCCAGGACATTCCACCTGACTTTATATTGAGCTCATGCAACTCTAACATGGCAGCTGATCGATGTGTTATTGCAGCTTTGTCAGGGACATATCTGCCATTTAGATTCCAGACCGACATCCTTCCCTCCTCGCCACAGAGCAAGACTTGCAAACGTTAAGAAATCCCTGCAGGGGCTGTAGCAAACGTAGTAATAAAGGTAAATCCCTCTTGAAGGTTATCAACTGGATGATAATGTGCAGCGGCTGCGTAGATTATTCCAGTTTCTTCCTGGAAACGAGAGAGTGTACACAACATTAAAAATCTGTTAATTTGTTAATTGCAGAAAATGATTCCAGCAGCCAATTATCCAACTGCCAGAGAGAATCAGTGAGAGACTCTGCTGAAAGAGCTCGGTGTCAGGCCTCATGCATTGGTAATGCCCAAAGGAGGGGCGGGGGGGTGCAAATTGCCTTTTCTTCCAGTCCCATTCTGAGTTTTTAAATTGTTCGAGCTGCCTGCGACATTCATCTTTTATGTTCGCTGAGCCCCTGTTGTGTGAAAGCAATCCTTCAACAGATTTCTTTGTAAGGAAACATTCCGTGAATATGACAGTGATGCCTTCTTAGTGAGTCTGTGAGCACATTCATTTCTGGACCCAACTGTCTAATGGCTGAGCTATTTCTACATCCACCAGAGTAATCACGTTGTTGGTGTCATTTTAATATGACTCAACAAGAATAGAAAAAAACAAACAAACAAAAACACTTTAATTCATGCTAGATATTTATAATAAAAGCCAAGCACCATCAGAGCATCAAATATTTCACATCCACACCAGTCCAAATGTGCATTCAACGATCAGGTCGAGCAGCAGCAACCACCACATCGAGCTGTAGTTTTCTCTTCATACCCACAGTGCGTTCCACTCTCTCCTCTCCAAGTAGGAATTTGAATCTTTTTCCAAGCCTATGACAGGAAGTTGTGAATTGGGTTGGGAAGGCTCTCCCAATGTTATATTTCCATCTCAGACAACTCAGAACAACAAGAACCTTTCAGTTTTTACTTTACTTCAGACTCCTACAGACTTGAGAGAGAATACTCAGCAAGTGGATCTGGAGGAATCCTGCACATGGAGATTGACAGTGTCTGATTCAATGCAGCACATATTCTTCTGATGGGCATCATTGCGAAACATTCTCAGAGCTTTGTTCCGTCCTGCTTTGGCCCAGAGAACCTCTTCCTGCACTATGTGGGTCTCCGCTACAGGTCAAACTAATTCTGCATTTGTTATTTTGGAGGAAATTGCTGGCAGATTGGAGATAAAGTGCTTGTAGCAGGAGCTCAGGAATGTGATCCCGCGGGCTGAGTGTGGTGTCTGAATACAAAGGAGGTTGTGGTGGCGTGCTGCCTCAGACACAGCGGTGTGAGTTTCCTCTGATAACCTTTGTCCGCGCTTCCTCATGGGTTGCTCTGGAGATATTCATCTTCACATTACATCCCATCACTTACAGAGCAAGCGAGCACGTTGGCCCTGTGCAGGGGCAGGAAACGGACAAATCAGTGGAAGAGCTGAGGCAGTCTGGTGTTTTTTTCTGTCCGTCTGTCTGTCAGAGAGATGAAACGGCTCTTTACTTGATCTCCTCTGCCAGTCTTTCCTTTCACATCCGAACCAGACTTGAGTCCGACACAGTTAATGGGAGCTGAAGCAGTGAGTTTGTGTTCTCTGTCACACAGTTGTTAACACGGTTACAGCTTGTCTGTTGCCTTTAAACGGATGAGCACTGAGAAGACGGCCGTGCAAAACCGCTGAACCTGAAAGCACCATGGCAACGCAAGATCGGCAAGAAGGTGTGACCCGACGAGAACGTTTCAGAGGCCAACAGAGTTCACAAAGGACGCCACGACAGTTTGAGATAACATAACGTGTGTCAGTAAAGAAATGTGCTGATGTCAATGTTCTAATCTCTGAATATGATTAGAAGTCAGGGTGCTTTTGCATTTTAGGTACAAGTGAGTAGTAGTGGCTTTCTACAGCATTTAGGTGGAAGTATGATGTCAGTGGACTGATGAAATTTATGTCGGTGCAGGAAAACTGTATCAAACCTACATGTTGAAAAAAAAATGCTTTTCTCGTTTTTATCATCTTTGATTTGTGTTGTTTTGCTTTGATTGTTTTTTCTGTTGGTTTTTGGTGTCACATACAGACGTGTACATGCTGCGTCTGTGTTAAATTTTAAAAAATGGTTTTACTTGGCTGCAGCTTATATCTCACTTATGGAAAGATGCTGTAGCTAGCGTGTTGAACACTGTCTGTAGATAAGTAAAGGGAGAAAACAAACTATTTTAATTCAGTCTGAATTTGTTCACATGCTGGAAAGCAGATGGTTAAGACGAACACGTATTTAATTAATTACACTGCATCAGCGTTGCATTTCTGTCAGAAAAACTTTAGATCTCAGGCTGCATATATACCATTTTAATGCATCCCCCCTTCTCAGCTCTCTCTCTTTTCTCCGGTGCTCCCTCCATCCCTCTGCCTGCTCCACTGTCTGTAACGAGCTAAGCAGTGGAGTGGAAGCAGCTTCTTAGATAATGAGGCACGAGTCCCTTGAGAGTCAAGCTGGGCCCCCACAACTTTAATACACCAGTTCTTCTTCATCCTGAGAATGAATGCAGTCAAACCAGACTTAGGAGAGTGATTCCGACAGTTCTGGAGTGGAGATAGTCAAAAACATCAGTTCAAATCTATGTCGACGTCAACTGAAGAAATATAGAAGTGAAGTGAGGAAGTGAGGGATATAGAACTGTATGAGGCTGAACTCACCCAAATGATCATCAGTACTTCATTACATGTTGTAACAGGTCCTGACGGTCACATCCATGTGTCTGCTGCTTTACAAACAGCACTGGATGCTTTGGGAAAAGTCCCCAGCTGCAGTGGAAATGCTATAGTTCACTTAATGGTGGAAGATAGCGACTTGACAGTCCACGTCAGCTCCCGGAGCCAAGAGCTCCCGGCTTCTCTTCCAGGATATCTCCATAATAGCCTCATTATTCAACTGTGAGCCCAGGAACACTTAGGCAGAAGTAATGAGCCCCCAGTTGCTGAGTATCACCTTTTTGCAAGAGGTTGCATGAAGAATGCATTCTGATTAGAAGTGCTGTTATAAGTTCGTTATTGTGTGAGACAAAAGCAGTAAAGGTCAATAATTTTCTGTTTTTTATATAAATTCTTATCATTAGAATCATCATTCAAACACAAATAGCCTGGCATGGCATTCAATCCAGGAACGCTGTGTGCGCTGAGTAAATCCTTGTAACGATGGTTCATCACTGTGTCATAGATGAACTTTATTATGAAAATACTTTTTCTGCTCCGTCTCAAGTGACCAGACTAAAACATGAGGAAACGTGGGCATTTGCTATTCACTGACATATGAAAACAGGATCGGTTCATTTAAATACATACATTTTCATTACAGTACCACAGTAGATACTGCCCATGTTATTTA